>NC_086104.1:114984234-115226734 GCF_963921235.1 Mobula hypostoma
GCCGATTTTTTTCTACAAATTGTTTTTGGCGATTCTGTTTGGGGGGGGGGTGTTAATCACGACCAGAATATAGGTGGTAAGTGGCTAATACATGCAATTTTGTTTCTAAAAGGGTTTATCCTACGAATTTAATATTGAACACAGCGCATATTTTCCTCGCATGAATATAGTGATAAGTCAATTATCAGGGGAGGACAGGGGAGCTTGAAGTAAGTGTTGAACGAACTTCCAGTAGAAGTGGTAGAGGCAGGTTCGATATTACCATTTAAAGAAAAATTGGATAGGTATATGGACAGGAAAGGAATGGGGGGTTATGGGCTGAGTGCAGGTCGGTGGGACTAGGTGAGAGTAGCGTTCAGCATGGACTAGAAGGGCAGAGATGGCCTGTTTCCGTGCTGTAATTGTTATATGGTTATTTGGTTATATAAGTCACTTATAAGTCAACAGCATCATAACATTTTAAGTAATGTTTGGATATTAAACACACAGCACATATTTTCCTCGTATGAACATATAAAATCATTGCAACACACCAATATCGCTGAATCAGTGGGAGCCCTGGGCTTGTTTCCCTGTAACAAGACGATGCCATTGAAGGGTGATGGGAGACAGCGATACTCGAAGGGGGTTCCTTATGTCCAGTCTATTCTGCAATTTAGTTTTCGTTGCATTCATTGCAGCGATATGTTGGAAATGGAAGCAACGTTTTCAGTGCTTTCGTGGCTATCTCAGGATATTTAGCCTTGACTTTGATCCAGAATGCCGGCAGAGGTGTTATGTCAGACATACTTTTCAGCCGGCAGTCATTTGCAAGCTCATGGAGTTGATCTCCTTCCCGCGCTAACATGGATGACGTGTGGGTAATGACCTCGCATGCATTCAAGTTCCAACAAGGAATGAGGAAAGGTGCAGCTGACTCATTTTGCCAAATCATATCGTTTCCTCGCGGCCCGATAGCACAGCCTTGCGGCCCAGTACCGGTTTGCGGGCCGGTGGTTGGGGACCGCTGATCTAAGTCATCGACAAACAATGTGAAAAGTAGCAGTCCCAATACCGACCCCTGAAGAACACCACTTGTCACTGGCAACCAACCAGAAAAGGTTATTTTATTCCCATTTCATTTTATTTTATTACTTTATTCCTATACTGCCTCCTGCCTGTCAGCCATTCCTCGATCCATGCCAGTATCTTTCCTGTAACGTCATAGGATTTTACCTTGTTAAGCAGCCTCATGTGTGACACCTTATCAAATGCCTTCTGAAAATCCAAGTTAATTACATCCACTGCCTCTCCATTGTCTACCCTGCTTGTTACTTCCTTGAAGAATTCTAACAGATTTGTCAGGGAATACACACAAAATGCTGGTGGAACGTAGCGGGCCAGGCAGCATCTATAGGAAGAAGTACGGTCGATGTTTCAGGCTGTGACCCTTGTCAGGAGTGTACATTTTGTGTGTGTTGCTTGAATTTCCAGCATCTACAGATTTCCTCGTGTTTGTCAGGGAATATTTCCCTTTAGAGAAACCATGCTGACATTGACTTATTTTATCATTAATCCCCAAGTACCTCAAAACCTCATCCTTACTAATAAACTCCAACAGTTTCCCAACTACTGAGGTTAGGCTAGCTGGTCTATAATTTCCTTTCTTCTGCCTTCTTCCCTTCTTAAAGAGCAGAATGACATTTGCAATTTTCCAGTCCTCCGGGACCATGCCAGAGTCAAGTGATTCTTGAAAGATCAAGGCCATTATCTCTTCAGCAACCTCTCTCAAGAGGTTGTAGTCTATCTGGTCCAGGTGACTTATCCACCTTAAGACCTTTCAGTTTGCCTAGCACTTTTTCCTTGGTAATAGCAATGGCACTCACTCCTGCTCCCTGACACTCACAGTGAAGGCTGATGCAAAGTACTCATTAAGTTAATCTACCATATTTTTCCCCCATTACTACCTCAACAGCATCATTTTCCAGTGGTCCAATATCAACTTTCATCTCCGTTTTACTCTGTATATAATGAAAAGAACTTTTAGTATCCTTCTTTATATTATTTTCTAGTCTGCAGTCATATTTCAGCTTTTCTCTTCTTATCGCTTTTTTAGTTGCCTTTGTTGGATTTTAAAAGCTTCCCAGTCACCCCACTTCCCACTTATTTTTGCTACCTTATACGCCCTTTCCTTGGCTTTTATGCAGTCCTTAACTTCCTTTGTCAGCCACTGTTGCCTACACCTGTCATTTGAGACCTTCTTCTTCTGTGGGACATATTTATCCTGCACCCTGTCAACTATTCCCAGAAACTTCAGCCATCTCTGCTCTGCCATCATCCCCACCATTATCCGCCTCCAATTCACCAGGACAAGCTCCTCTGTAATTCCCTTTATTTCATTGTGATTCTGATACATGTGACTTATGCTTCTCTCTCTCAAATTGCAGTATGAATTCTACCATATCATGATCACTCTCTCCTAGGGGTTCCATTACATTAAGCTCCCTAACAAGATCTGGGTTATTCCATAACACCCAATCTAAGATAGCCTTTTCCTGAGTAGGTTCTCAAACACAAGCTGTTCTGAAAAGCCATGTGATAGGCATTCAACACAATCTGACACCAACCTGATTTTCCCAATCCCCTTGCATATTGAAGTCCCCCATTATGATTGTGATATTACCCTTATTACATGCCTTTTCCAGTTCCCCTTGCAATCTCAAACCCACATCCCTACTATTTGGAGGCCTGTACATTATTCCCATATTTAACCTTTGCAGTTTCTTAATGCTACTCAAAGATTCCACATTCTCTGACCCTCTGTCACCTCTTTCAAAAGATGTAATTTCATCTCTTACCAGAAGGGCCACACGATTGCCTTTGCCTTCCTGGAGATCCTTCTGATACAAAGTATATCCTTTGATGTTAAGCTCCCAACTACAGCCTTCTTTCAGCCATGACTCAATGATACCCACAGCGTCATACTGACCAGTCTCTAATTGCACCACGAGTTCATCCACCTTATTCCGAATGCTATGCGCATTTAAATACAGCACCTTCAGTCCTGCATTCTTCACCCTTTTGAATTTTCCCTCTCTGGTACAACTTAACTCTTTGCTCTGTCTGCATTTGTACGCAATCACGGGCTTGTCCTTACTTACACCTATTTGTAAACCTGCTGGCTCATCCTCAGCTCCGTCATACTGGTTCCCATTTCCCTGCCAGTTTATTGGTCCCCATTAAGTTTCCTTCCTTTTCTTTGTGCCAACCTTTCTTGGTGAATCTACGGAGGATGTCAGAGTAGGTCATTCACTTGGTGTGCCTGAATGTGGATGCTGAAACTCCAATCTTATCTAGCACTGAGAAAGTTAGACTAGCTGAAAGGATGGTCCTTGTGGCCTTGTCCCATGCTGTTTAATTGCCCAACACTGTTTCTAATGAGATGTGGCAGGACGATAAAGTGTTGACCTTATTGAGTGGTTGTATCTAACTGCGTGTTTTGTGCTGCATTTGCTTGAAGAAAGCAGGTTAAAACACAAAATGATGATAGTCTATGTTCATCACTTCCCTGGCACAAATGTTACCTGCCACACCTGAACGTTCAGATTTGTAGATAATTGGGCAGTTTTCCAGGGAAGGTGGGACCTGTTCCAGTGGGATGGTTTACATCTGAACTGGAGGGGGACAAATATTCTTGCAGGTAAGTTTGCTAGAGAGGCTCCAGTGGATTTAAACTAGATACAAGGGGGGAGGGAAACCAAAGTGTAGGAACAGATGTCGGGGAGAAGGAAGAAAAAGAAAATAGTTAAGTTGTTTGCACCGTTAGTGATAAACAGAGAGTAAGAGGTCGAAAATTTCTTAAGTGCATTTATTTTAATGCTAGAAGCATTATAAGAAAGGTGGATGAGCTTAAAGCATGGATTGATACCTGGAAGTACGATATGGTAGCTATTAGCGAAACATGGTTGCAGGAGGGGTGTGATTGACAACTAAATATTCCTGGATTTCATTGCTTCAGGTGTGATAGAATCGGAGGGACAAGAGGGGAAGGTGCTGCATTGCTTGTGTGACGAAAAACCAAGTTATCAGAAGATTGATGCTAATGAGAGAGATAAGGGAGACAATGGAGAAACATTCAAAATGCTAACAAGAGAGAAGAGAGAGATTAACAAGAAAGAAACACATTTCAGATATTGACAGACCGATTGCTTTGAACCTGAACTGTTTGAAGTTTGATGGACAGACGATACCCCAGCAGGGGGATAAAAAGAACAGGTTCGCTAAGGCACGACACACACCATGAGATCACGAGATAATGAGACCCTGGAAGAGCGGTGTGCCCCCACAAGTTAGTGAGAGTTTGGAGGTCTGGTCGTGGGAACCGACCATAGATGCACAGGATGAAAAGGAACGATCGGCGGGAACCTGGTGTGTGTGTCCACCCTTGCCTGGGTGCCGGATTCACCGCAGAAGAACGGTCGTATCCGGAATGGAGGGGTCACAGTCGGTGACCACAGAAGACACAAAAGCGTTCGCCCGAAAGCTAACTGCGAAGAACATCAAAGGTCTGTTTGAATCAAAATTTGCATTCTCTCTCTCTTTCCAACGGCACAACAGCGATTACTGCGAACTGTACTAAGCTGAATTGAACTCTGTGTCACTTAAGACTGATCATTTTACCCCTAGACTGCGATAGAGCTTGGTTGATTCCTGTTACCCTAGTTCTGTGTACACGTGTGTATTATCATTGCTAACCTGTTGCATTTACATCCTTACGATTAGAGTACTGTGTTACTTATTTCTTTAATAAAACTTTATTAGTTTCTGTTAAACCAGACTCCAACTAAGTGGTCCATTTCTGCTGGTTTGGCAACCCAGTTACGGGGTACGTAACACTTGTCAGAGAAAATATTACAGCAGTGCTCTGGCAGGATCGATTAGAGGGGTCATCTAGGGAGGTTATTTGGATGGAATTGAGGAATGGGAAAGGTGTAGTAACACTTATAGGGGTGTATTATAGACCACCTAATGGGGAGCGAGAATTGGAGGAGCAAATTTGTAAGGAGGTAGCAGATATTTGCAGTAAGCACAAGGTTGTCATTGTGGGAGATTTTAATTTTCCACACATAGACTGGGAAGCCCGTACTGTAAAAGGGCTGGATGTTTTGGAGTTTGTAAAATGTGTACAAGATAGTTTTTTGCAGCAATCCATAGCAGTACCAACTAGAGAAGGGACAGTGTTGGATCTCCTGTTAGGGAATAAGACAGGTCAGGTGATGGAGGTATGTGATGCGGAGCATTTTGGGTCCAGTGATCGCAATTTTGGGTCCAGTGATTCACAATGCCATTAGTTTCAATATAATTACGGAGAAGGATAGGTCTGGACCCAGGGTTGAGATTTTTGATTGGAGAAAGGCTAACTTTGAGGAGATACGAAAGGATTTAGAAGGAGTGGATTGGGACAATTTGTTTTATGGGAAGGATGTAATAGAGAAATGGAGATCACAACTATGCGTGGAACCAAAAGAGATGGAGGAAACAAAAGAGGTGGGCCAAGGTTGACTGGAAAGGGAGATTAGCAGGAAGGATGGCAGAGCAGCAGTGGCTGGAGTTTATGCGAGAAGTGAGGAAGGTGAAAGGCAGATATATTCCAAAAAAGAAGAAATTTTCAAATGGAAAAAGGATGCAACTGTGGCTGACAGGAGAAGTCAAAGCCAAAGTTAAAGCAAAGGAGAGGGCATACAAGGAAGCAAAAATTAGTGGGAAGACAGAGGATTGGGAAGTTTTTAAAAGCTTACAAAAGGAAACTAAGAAGGTCATTAAGAGGGAAAAGATGAACTATTAAAAGAAGCTAGCAAATAATATCAAAGAGGATACTAAAAGCTTTTTCAAGTACATAAAAAGTAAAAGACTGGTGAGAGTAGATATAGGACCGATAGAAAATGATACTGGAGAATTTGTAATGGGAAATGAGGAATGGAATTGAGGAATGGGAAAGGTGTAGTAACACTTATAGGGGTGTATTATAGACCACCTAATGGGGAGCGAGAATTGGAGGAGCAAATTTGTAAGGAGGTAGCAGATATTTGCAGTAAGCACAAGGTTGTCATTGTGGGAGATTTTAATTTTCCACACATAGACTGGGAAGGATGCATTAGTGATAATTTTTCAAAACTCGTTAGATTCTGGACTAGTTCCTGAGGATTGGAGGGTGGCTAATGTAACCCCACTTTTTAAAAAAGGAGGGAGAGAGAAACCGGGGAATTATAGGCCGGTTAGCCTAACGTCGGTGGTGGGGAAACTGCTGGAGTCAGTTATCAAGGATGTGATAACAGCACATTTGGAAAGCGGTGAAATGATCGGACAAAGTCAGCATGGATTTGTGAAAGGAAAATCATGTCTGACGAATCTCATAGAATTTTTTGAGGATGTAACTAGTAGAGTGGATAGGGGAGAACCAGTGGATGTGGTATATTTGGATTTTCAAAAGGCTTTTGACAAGGTCCCACACAGGAGATTGGTGTGCAAACTTAAAGCACACGGTATTGGGGGTAAGGTATTGGTGTGGGTGGAGAATTGGTTAGCAGACAGGAAGCAAAGAGTGGGAATAAACGGGACCTTTTCAGAATGGCAGGCGGTGACTAGTGGGGTACCGCAAGGCTCAGTGCTGGGACCCCAGTTGTTTACAATATATATTAATGACTTGGATGAGGGAATTAAATGCAGCATCTCCAAGTTTGCGGATGACACGAAGCTGGGTGGCAGTGTTAGCAGTGAGGAGGATGCTAAGAGGATGCAGGGTGACTTGGATAGGTTGGGTGAGTGGGCAAACTCATGGCAGATGCAATTTAATGTGGATAAATGTGAAGTTATCCACTTTGGTGGCAAAAATAGGAAAACAGATTATTATCTGAATGGTGGCCGATTAGGAAAAGGGGAGGTGCAACGAGACCTGGGTGTCATTATACACCAGTCATTGAAAGTGGGCATGCAGGTACAGCAGGCGGTGAAAAAGGCGAACGGTATGCTGGCATTTATAGCGAGAGGATTCGAGTACAGGAGCAGGGAGGTACTACTGCAGTTGTACAAGGCCTTGGTGAGACCACACCTGGAGTATTGTGTGCAGTTTTGGTCCCCTAATCTGAGGAAAGACATCTTTGCCATAGAGGGAGTACAAAGAAGGTTCACCAGATTGATTCCTGGGATGGCAGGTCTTTCATATGAAGAAAGACTGGATGAACTGGGCTTGTACTCGTTGGAATTTAGAAGATTGAGGGGGGATCTGATTGAAACGTATAAGATCCTAAAGGGATTGGACAGGCTAGATGCGGGAAGATTGTTCCCGATGTTGGGGAGGTCTAGAACGAGGGGTCACAGTTTGAGGATAGAGGGGAAGCCTTTTAGGACCGAGGTTAGGAAAAACTTCTTCACACAGAGAGTGGTGAATCTGTGGAATTCTCTGCCACAGCAAACTGTTGAGGCCAGTTCATTAGCTATGTTTAAAAGGAAGTTAGATATGGCCCTTGTGGCTACAGGGGTCAGGGGGTATGGAGGGAAGGCTGGGGCGGGGTTCTGAGTTGGATGATCAGCCATGATCATAATAAATGGCGGTGCAGGCTCGAAGGGCCGAATGGCCTACTCCTGCACCTATTTTCTATGTTTCTATGTTTCTATGAAATAAGGAGATGGCGGAGGAACTGAACAAGTATTTTGCATCAGTCTTCACTGAGGAAGACATCAGCAGTATACCAGAAACTCAAGGGTGGCAGGGAAGAGAAGTGTGTGCAGTCACAATTACGACAGAGAAAGTACTCAGGAAGCTGAATAGTCTAAAGGTAGATAAATCTCCTGGACCAGATGGAATGCACCCTCGTGTTCTGAAGGAAGTAGCTGTGGAGATTGCGGAGGCATTAGCAATGATCTTTCAAAAGTCGTTAGATTCTGGCATGGTTCCAGAAGACTGGAAGATTGCAAATGTCACTCCACTATTTAAGAAGGGGGAAAGGAAGCAAAAAGGAAATTATAGACCTGTTAGCTTGACATCGGTGGTTGGGAAGTTGTTGGAGTCAATTGTCAAGGATGAGGTTATGGAGTACCTGGAGGTATATGACAAGATAGGCAGAACTCAGCATGGTTTCCTTAAAGGAAAATACTGCCTGACAAACCTATTACAATTTTTTGAGGAGATTACAAGTATGCTAGACAAGGGAGATGCAGTGGATGTTGTATATTTGAATTTTCAGAAGGCTTTTGACAAGGTGCCACACATGAGGCTACTTAACAAGATAAGAGCCCATGGAATTACAGGAAAGTTACATACGTGGATAGGGCGTTGGCTGATTGGCAGGAAACAGAGAGTGGGAATAAAAGGATCCTATTCTGGTTGGCTGCCAGTTACCAGTGGTGTTCCACAGGGGCCCCTGTTGGGGCCGCTTCTTTTTACGTTGTACATCAACAATTTGGATTATGGAATAGATGGCTTTGTGGCTAAGTTTGCTAATGATACAAAGATAGGTGCTGAGGCCGGTAGTGCTGAGGAAACAGAGTCTGCAGAGAGACTTGGATAGATTGGAAGAATGGGCAGAGAAGTGGCAAATGAAATACAATGTTGGAAAGTGTATGGTTACGCACTTTTGCAGAAGAAATAAAAGGGCAGACTATTATTTAAATGGGGAGAGAATGCAAAGTTCTGAGATGTAATGGGACTTGGGAGTCCTCATGCAGGATACCCTTAAGGTTAACCTCCAGGTTGAGTCGCTGGTGAAGAAGGCGAATGCAATGTTGGCATTCATTTCTAGAGTAATAGAGTATAGGAGCAGGGATGTGATGTTGAGGCTCTATAAGATGCTGGCAAGACCTCACTTGGAGTACTGTCGGCACTTTTGGGCTCCTTATTTGAGAAAGGATGTGCTGACGTTGGAGAGGGTAGAGAGAAGATTCACTGGAATGATTCTGGGAATGATAGGGTTAACATATGAGGAACATTTGTCCGCTCTTGGACTTGGGGTTTAGAAGAATGAGGGGGGACCTCATAGAAACATTTCGAATGTTGAAAGGCATGGACAGAGTGGATATGGCAAAGTTGTTTCCCATGATGGGGGAGTCTAGTACGAAAGGGCATGACTTAAGGATTGAAGGGCGCCCATTCAGAACAGAGATGCGAAGAAATTTTTTTAGCCAGAGGGTGGTGAATCTATGGAATTTGTTGCCATGGGCAACAGTGGAGGCCAAATCACTGGGTGTATTTAAGGTATCTGAGTTGCCAGGGCATCAAAGGTTATGGTGAGAAGGCGGGGGTGTGGGACTAAATGGGAGAATGGATCAGCTCATGATAAAATGAAGGACTGTTTGGGGCCCACCATTCAGGGTCCCAAACAGTCCTTCCAAGTGAGGCAACACTTCACTTCTGAGTCTGTGGGGGTCATCTATTGCATCCGGTGCTCCCGGTGCGGTCTCCTCTACATCGGTGAACCCCGACGCAGATTGGGGGACCGCTTCGTCAACACCTCTGCTCCATCCACCTAAACAGACAGGATCTCCCAGTAGCCACCCACTTCAACTCTGCTTCCCACTCCCATTCAGATATGTCCATACATGGCCTCCTCTACTGCCATGATGAGGCTAAACTCAGGTTGGAGGAGCAACACCTCATATACCATCTAGGTAATCTCCAGCCCCTTGGTATGAACATAGAATTCTCCAACTTCCAGTAATTCCCTCCCCCTCCCTTCCCCCATCCCATTTTCACTCTGCCCCCTCCCCCAGCTGCCTATCACCTCCCTCATCTTTCCGCCTCCTTTGTGTTTTCCTCTATTCCTTCTTCACCTTTCCTGCCTATCACCTCCCTGCTTCCCCTCCCCCACCCCTTTATCTTTCCCCTTACTGGTTTTTCACCTGGAACCTACCAGCCTCCTCCTTCCCACCCTCCTCCCACCTTCTTTATAGGGCCTCTGCCCCTTCCCTCTACAGTCCTGACGAAGGGTTCCGGCCCGAACCGTCGACTGATCTTTTCCACGGATGCTGCCCAAACTGCTGAGTTTCTCCAGCGTGTTGTGAGTGTTGCTTCCGCAGATTATTTTGTGTTTAGGAGTCACTGATTCATCAGTAGAAAGAGAGCAGTACATGATAATCACACGGAGGTTTCCTTCCCCATGATAGACAACCAATGTGGACTGCAAAGGCTGCTCCCTTTCCCTTGTACGCTATACCACTGCTACTGTAGCCGGTAACTGGGGCTATGCTGAGGAGTCTGGCATGTTGTCTGAAAGTAGTGATTCTGTGCTGGTAACTACATTAGACTGTTGCCTGAAGCACTTGTTGGATATTTAGAAACATAGAAACATAGAAAACCTTACAGCACAATACAGGCCCTTCGGCCCACAATGCTATGCCAAACATGAACTTACTTTAGAAATTACCTAGCGTTACCCGTAGCCCATTTCTCTCAACTTAGGTCATCAGCTCGTAGAAGTAATACTTTCTTATTTCTGTTTTTCTATTTTAATGCAAATACCATCAAACAGTCATCTTGCTATTAATAAAGATATATTGTTATGATTGGTTGATCAAGTCTGTCCCACCATTCCATCATAGTTGATTTATTTTCCCTCTCAACCCCGTAACATTCTTCTCCCCATAACATTACTAATAACCCTTACTAATCAAGATCCAGTCAACCTCTGCTTTAAGTTTAACCAATGACTTGGCCTCCACAGCTGACTGTAGCGATGAATTTCACCAGCCTCTGGTAAAGAAATTCCTCCTCATTTTTGTTCTAAAGGGACATTGTTCTATTATAAGGCTGTATCATCTGATCCTAGACTCTCCCACTATTGGAAATGTTCTCTCCACGTCCACCCTATCAATGTTTTTTAGGTTTCAATTAAATCCCCTCTCATTCTTCTGAACTCCAGAGACAGGGCAGGTGACAGAAGTGTGTGTGGGGAAGCAATATGGATCTAAAGGAAGGTCGCATCCGGAATTTTTCCGGTTAGGGAATGACTTCCTCCCATGCCATTTCGAAATATTTGGAATTCACGTACGAGGCAAGTTACAGCAGTGGTTTGCCATTGCCTTCTTCCGGGTGAGTTTTTTTTCCCAAGGAGATCACCAGCTCTTAACCCAGCATGGATGAAAATAATCTAGTGATCATAATTCTATCAGTTACCAGATAATTATGCAGAAGGACAGGTCTGTCCTTGGGTTGAGTTTCTAAATTGGAGAAAGACTAATATTGATGGTATAAGAAAGGATGTAGTGAGTGTGGATTGAGATAGGTTACTCTGGCAGAGGTGTGCTAGGTGAAAAAGTGAAAATTTGAGAGTAGAGTTTGTATGTTTCTGGCAAGGCTAACAGGTTTAGGGATCTTTAGTTTTCAAGAGATATTTGAAATGGGAGGCTAGTGCAAGGGCCTAGCAGACATCCATGGGTGAGCTACCAGAGGGTTGGAGAATAGCTGTAGGGAGGTGTACAATCATGCACTTTACAGTAAGATTATTTTCTAACTAGGGAGAGAACTCAGAAAGCTAAGGTGCAAACGGACTTGGGAGTCCTCATTCAAGATTCCCTAAAGGTTAACTTGCATGTTGCGTCAGTGGTAAGGAAGGTAAATGCAATGTTGACCTTCATTTTGAGAGAACTTGAATATACAATGCAAGAATGTAATGCTGAGGCTGTATGAGGCGTTGATCAGCTCACACTTGGAGCATTGTGGGCAGTGTTGGGCCCCTTATCAAATAAAAGATCCTACTGCAGAGGGTCCAGAGGAGGTTCATGAGAATGCTTCTGGGAATGAAGAGGTTAGCATATGATCTGTATTTAATGGCTCTGGTCTGTACTCACTGCTGTTTAGAAGAGTCAAGAGTTCTCATTGAAATCCACTAAATATTGAACAGGCTAGATAGAGTGGATGTGGAGAGGATGTTTCCTACAATGGAGAGTATATTGACTGACTGTATCACAGCCTGGTATGGAAACACCAATGCCCTTGATCAGAAAATCCTACAAAAAGTAGTGGATACACCCCAGACTTATACAGGAAAAGCCTCCCCACCAATGAGTACATCTATACGAAACATTGTCTCAGGAAAGCAGGGACCCCCACCAACTAGGACATTTTCTTTTCTTCCTGCTGCCATAAGGAAGGAGGTACAGGAGCCTCAGAGCTCACATCACCTTTCAACATCAGGCTCTTGAACCAATGGGGAACACTTGACTCATCTACATTGAAATGTTCCCACTTTCAGCACTTTCAAGGACTCTTCATCACATGTTCTTAATACTTATTGCTTATTTATTATTATTATTACTACTATATTCTTTTTGCACTTGCCCAGTTTTTGCACACTGGTTGAGTGGCCAAGTTGGTGCAGTCTTTCATTGATTCTATTGTGGTTGTTATTCTATTATGAATTTATTGAGTATGCACACAGGAAAATAAACCTCAGCATTGGATATGGTGACATACATATACTTTGATAATAAATTTACTTTCAACTTTGAGTGTAGGATCAGAAGGCACAGAGGGATGTCCATTTAGAACAGCGATAAGGAGGAATTTCTTTACCCACAGGGTGATGGATCTGTGGAATTCATTGCCACAGACAGCTGTGGAGGCCAAGTCATTGGGTATATTTAGTTAGGCAATTTTGAGGGAGTGCAGTAGTGTGGGAGAGGGAGCGCTGAGGGTGTACTGCACTGTTGGAGGAGCAGCAGAGAGAGTACTGCACTGAAATCAGAACCTCTACACTTTCTATTGAACACCATCACATGTGTTTGTTGTTCAATGGTGTAATTTTTGTACGTATTTTTAAAATTTTATTATTTTCTGTAATAAACTTTTTGGAAGAACTAGGCAGATCTTCCAGTGCCCTGAGATTAATGAACCAACATCATCCATGATCCACTGATCTGGTCTTCACATTACAAGTTCAAGTTTATTGTCATTCAACCATACGCATGTATACTGCTAAATATAACAACCTTCCTCCACACCAAGGTGCACAACACAGTACATATAAGCCACACACATATTACCACAAATAAGTGACCAAATATTAAGGTGCACATACGATACAAATTCGAAAGTAAACAGTATAATGCTACTGGCACTTCATACGTGAGGATTGCTAAGTGAAGGCAGGGAGTCAGCAGTCTCACAGCCTGGGGGAAAGAAGCTGTTTCTCATGCTAACAGTTCTTCTTGTCCTAATGCTGCAGTACCTCCTTCCTGATGGTAGGGGGTCAAAGAGATTGTGGGAAGGATGGGAGGGATTCTTGCCAATGCTAAGAGCCCTGAGTATGTAGTGCTCCTGATACTTATCTCTAATGGGTAGAAGTGAGACCCCTGATGATCCTCTTGGCAGTCCTTGTAGGGTCTTGTGGTCAGATGCCTTGCAATTCCCGTACCAGACGGTGATGCAGCTGGTCAGAACACTCTTGATGGTGCTCCTGTAAAAGTTGGTTAGGCTGGTGGGTGTGGGTGGAGGGGGGAGTGTGGGGTGGAGCCTCACTTGCCTCAAATCTTCTGAGGAAGTGGAGATGCTGCTGTGATTTTTGACCAAAGAGGTGGTGCTAAGGCTCCAGGTGAGATTGTCCATTATGTGCACTCCCAGAAGATTAGCATGTGTGGCATTTTGTTAGTTATGGAGTTCTGAGGTGGTAAAACATGCTGGTGTTCGTTCCATGTTCTATCCCAACCCCTTGTAACTTGCAGGGCAGAGTCTCTCATCATTTAGAGTCAAACTAATCTGCAAAGACTCAGAGTAGCAGTTTGAATCTCCCAACAGCTGCTGGGAGGAAGTCATCACATTAACTATTTTCTCTTTTAGCCGCTGAGATCAGGAGATGGGTGGAGTTTATGGGATCAGACGATAGTATTTCCTCCTGTCACTTTCTGAGCTACATCAATATCGTGCTCCACTCTCAATACCATTGGTGAGGAGGTAGAGGAGCCTGAAGACCCACACTCAATGATTCATGAACAGCTTCTTCCCCTCTGCACCCTTCACTCTTACCTCTTGCTCAGTGATCCACCCATGGCTCTTTATCTGGCAAAGGCTTCAACCACTTCCGCTTCCTGCTTGGCCACGTTAATATGTACTTCTTACTATGAACTTCTGCACTTTCTGTACTCATCCCCATATGCCTGACATCCTGCAGTCCTTATATCTCCCCATTACCTCTGGAACCGTTTCCAGGTTCGAAACGTCTCTGTCACTTCTCCAACCTTTTGATGTCTCTATGCTCTTCCAGTTTTGCCTCTTGTCATCTTGTGATGCCATCACTCCCACATTGCTGCCATGCTTTCAGCTTTCCGAGCCCCAAGGGCCAGAGTTCGCTCACTGATTCCATCTCATTCATTAAGTTGCATGTTATGATGTAACCTGCCAGCTGTTTCTCATATTCAGCCTGATCATGAGCAGAGCACAGCTTACAATAGACAGACATTGAACTCACAGACTTCTTGCTCACTCTTAGATAAAGAGAAACCACATTAACGGTTAAAATACAAAGTAATACAAGAAGTGTATAAAATGATTTAACAGCCCCTAGCCTGCTGTGTGATTACATTTCGAAGGCTCAGGGAACCAGGATGATGGCAGCTTGTTGACCTTTCCCTCAGCCATCAAACTTATCCCAAAGCTGTATCCATTTCTCTGTCTGCAAACTTATCCCAAAGCTGAATCCATTTCCTTGTCTGCAACTTACTTATAAATTCTGATGAATGGACAATGAGGATCCAACTGAGTTAAAAGCGATGTCCCAAATTCTCCCAAGTTACTCAATTAGAGCACCAGATGGGTTCAAAGACAAACATGGAGGCTCACTACCTTGTGAGGAGTGCAGAATATAACTCAGTCGAAGACACGAGATTTTGCAGATGAAAATGATTCTGCAGATGAAAATTCAGAGTAACACACACAAATGTTGGAGGAACTCAGCAGGTCAGGCAGCTCCTATGAAGAGGAATAAAGAGTTGAAATTTCAGACTAAGACCCTTGAGCAAGACTGGAGAGGAAGATGAAAGAATCCAGAATAAGAAGGGGGGATAGGGGAAAGAGTTGAAGCTGGAAGGTGATAGATGGAAGAGGTAAAGGCCTGAAGAAGAATGAATCTGATAGGAGAAAAGATTGGACCATGACAGAAAGGGAAGGAGAAGAGGCAACAGGAGGAGGTGACAGGCAGATGAGGAAAACAGAAGAGCTAAGGGGAAAGTCAGAATGAGAATGAAAGAAGAAAGAAGGGGAAGGGGTGGGGAGTAATTACAGAAATGAGAGAAATCGATGTTCATGCTGTCAGGTTGGGAGCTACCTAGATGGAATATGGCGTGCTGCTCCTCCAACCTGAGCATATCAGTAAAGGAGGCCAAGGACTGACATGTCAAAATAGGAATGGGGATTGAAATTACGATGGTTGGTTACCGGGAAGTTCTGCTTGTTTAAGATGGAACAAAGGTGCTCAATAAAGTGGCTCCCAAATCTACGGCAGGTTACACTCATGTAGATGAAGCTTCACCTGGAGTACTGTTACAGTAGATGACTTTGACAGGCTCACAGGAGAAGTGTTGCCTCACATGGAAGGACTGTTCAGGGCCATGAATAGAGGAGAGGGTTGAGGTGAATGGGTGGGTGTAGCACTTCTACCACTTGCAGGGTTACATGCTTAAAGGGAGATTAGTGTGAGGGGATGAATAGACAAGGAAATCAGAGAGAGAGAGAGAGAGAGTGATCCCTATGGAAAGCAGAGAGTGGAAGAAAGTAAAATTGTGTTTGGTGGTAGGATCCTGTTGAAGATGGTAGTGATGATGAAGTTACTGAGAATGATGTGCAGGATGTGGGGATAAGAAATTCTATCTCTGTTAAGGCAGCAGGAGAATGGGGTGAGGGTGGGAGTCCAGAGATGATGAAGATGCAGGTGGGGGCAGCATCAACTGTGGTGGAAGGGAAGCTCTGGATTTTGAAGAAATCACTAACATTTTGGAAAGGAAAGCCTCATCCTGGGAATAGACGTAGCAGAGACAGAGGAGCTCCAAATAGACAGAGTAGGGAAAAGTATAGTCCAGATAGCTGTGAGAGTCAGTAGGTTTATAAATGTTTCCAGAAATGAAGATAGAACAAGAAAGGGTAGAGATGTGTCAGAAATGAACTGTCGACTGATTGGGGCAACCACTTTGTGCATGTAAGAACAAGCAGGATTTCCCCTTTTACCTCTAACCTTCGGTAATTTCACACTCCTTCCTCTTCTCAATTCTTTCATTCACCATTCTGGCTCCTCTCTTACCTTTTAGCTTCTTCTCACCTGCCCATTACCCTTCACTTTAGGAGATAGGCAAGTGAGGAGACCATCATCCAAATCTGGTGCCTCTCCTCCTTCCCTTACTCTCATAGTCCCCTTTCCTATCAGATTCCTTCTTCCACCTATCACTTCACAGCTTCTCACTTCACCCCACCCCAATTGACCTGCCTTCACCTTTCACCTTCTGGCTTCTACTCCTTCCCATCTTCCCACCTTATAGAACTTAGAACATAGAACATAGAACATAGAATAGTACAGCACAGTACAGGCCCTTCGGCCTACAATGTTGTGCCGACCCTCAAACCCTGCCTCCCATATAAGCCCCCACCTTAAATTTCTCCATATACCTGTCCAGTAGTCTCCTAAATTTCACTAGTGTATCTGCCTCCACCACTGACTCAGGCAGTGCATTCCACAAACTGACCACTCTCTGAGTAAAAAACCTTCCTCTAATATCCCCCTTGAGCTTCCCACCCCTTACCTTAAAGCCATGTCCTCTTGTATTTAGCGGTGGTGCCCTGGGGAAGAGGCGCTGGCTATCCACTCTATCTATTCCTCTTATTATCTTGTACACCTCTATCATGTCTCCTCTCATCCTCCTTCTCTCCAAAGAGTAAAGCCCTAGCTCCCTTAATCTCTGATCATAATGCATACTCTCTAAACCAGGCAGCATCCTGGTAAGTCTCCTCTGTACTGTGACGAAAAACCAAGTTATCAGAAGATTGATGCAAATGAGAGAGATAAGGGAGAAGCGTTCAAAATGTTAATGAGAGATGAGAGAGATTAACGAAAAGAGACACCACGAGATCACGAGATAAGGAGACCCTGGAAGTGCGATGTGCCCCCCCCCCCCGCCAAGTTGGTGGGAGTTTGGAGGTCTGTTCGCGGGACCGACCATAGACGCACAGGGTGAAAAGGTACGATCGGCGGGAACCTGGTGTGTGTGTCCGCCCTTGCCTGGGTGCCGGGTTCACCCCAGAAGAATGATCGTATCCGAAATGGAGGGATCACAGTCGGTGACCTCAGAAGACATTAAAAAGGGCTCGCCCGAAAGCTAACTGCGAGGAATATCAAAGTTCTGTTTGAATCTGATTTGCATATCATCATTCGCTCTCTCTCTCTCTCTCTCCAACAGCACAACAGAGATTGCTGCGAACTGTACTCAGCTGAACTGAACTCTGCGTCACTTGAGACTGATCATTTTACCCCTAGACTGCAATAGAGCTTGATTGATTCCTATTATCCTAGTTCTGTGTACGTGTGTTTTACCATTGCTAACCTGTTGCATTTATATCCTTATGATTAGAGTACTGTGTTACTTATTTCTTTAATAAAACTTTCTTAGTTCCAGTAATCCAGACTCCAACTAAGTGGTCCATTTCTGCTGGTTTGGCAACCCAGTTACGGGGTACGTAACAGTACCCTTTCCAATGCTTCCACATCCTTCCTATAGTGAGGCGACCAGAACTGGACATAGTACTCCAAGTGTGGCCTAACCAGAGTTTTATAGAGCTGCATCATTACATCGCGACTCTTAAACTATATCCCTCCACTTATGAAAGCTAACACTCCATAAGCTTTCTTAACTACCTTATCCACCTGTGAGGCAACTTTCAGGGATCTGTGGACATGTACCCCCAGATCCCTCTGCTCCTCCACACTACCAAGTATCCTGCCATTTACTTTATACTCTGCCTTGGAGTTTGTCCTGTCAAAGTGTACCACCTCACACTTCTCCGGGTTGAACTCCATCTGCCACTTCTCAGCCCACTTCTGCATCCTATCAATGTCTCTCTGCAATCTTTGACAATCCTCTACACTATCTACAACACCACCAACCTTTGTGTGGTCTGCAAACTTGCCAACCCACCCTTCTACCCCAACATCCAGGTCGTTAATAAAAATCACGAAAAGTAGAGGTCCCAGAACGGATCCTTGTGGGACACCACTAGTCACAATCCTCCAATGTGAATGTACTCCCTCCACCACGACCCTCTGCCTTCTGCAGACAAGCCAATTCTGAATCCACCTGGCCAAACTTCCCTGGATCCCATGCCTTCTGACTTTCTGAATAAGCCTACCGTGTGGAACCTTGTCAAATGCCTTACTATAATTCATGTAGATCACATCCACTGCACTACCCTCATCTATATGCCTGGTCACCTCCTCAAAGAACTCTATCAGGCTTGTTAGACATGATCTGCCCTTCACAACGCCATGCTGACTGTCCCTGATCAGACCATGATTCTCTAAATGCCCAGAGATCTTATCTCTAAGAATCTTTTCCAACAGCTTTCCCACCACAGAAGTAAGGCTTACTGGTCTATAATTACCCAGACTATCCCTACTACCTTTTTTGAACAAGGAGACAACATTCGCCTCCCTCCAATCCTCCAGTAGCATTCCCGTGGACAACGAGGACATAAAGATCCTAGCCAGAGGCTCAGCAATCTCTTCCCTCGCCTTGTGGAGCAGCCTGGGGAATATTCCATCAGACCCCGGGGACTTATCCGTCCTAATGTATTTTAAAAACTCCAACACCTCCTCTCCCTTAATATCAACATGCTCCAGAACATCAACCCCACTCATATTGTCCTCACCATCATCAAGTTCCCTCTCATTGGTGAATACTTAAGAGAAGTATTCATTGAGGACCTCGCTCACTTCCACCGCCTCCAGGCACATCTTCCCACCTTTATCTCTAATCGGTCCTACCTTCACTCCTGTCATCCTTGTTTTCTTCACATAATTGAAGAATGCCTTGGGGTTTTCCTTTACCCTACTTGCGAAGGCCTTCTCATGCCCCCTTCTTGCTCTTCTCAGCCCCTCCTTAAGCTCCTTTCTTGCTTCCCTATATTCCTCAACCGACCCATCTGATCCCTTATTCTGACTTCTTTCTCCTTTCCCCTTCCTGTTGAAGGTCTCAGCCTGAAAGGTCGACTCTTTATTTCTCTGCATAGATGCTGCCTGACCTGCTGAGCTCCTCCGGAACTTTGTGTGTGTTATTCAATTGATGAGTCTGATTGGCACTCACTTCATTAAAGGGAGGGGGGCGGAGGAGCAGGAATGTATATGAAGCCAACTCTTCTGCTCTTCCTTGCAGGAGTCCCGTCAGTTCTTGAGTTCATTATTTCTCCTGGATTTTGTATACATCATCACTATAGTATGCCAGTGTCAGAAGGGGTAGTTAGTGGTAAATATTAATATTTCTCATCTTGGCCACATCTGAAGAGTGGAGCAGCACTCTAAATGAGGAGTCAATGCAAGGGGGTTTATGTGCCCAGATTCTGCCTCTCCGCAGGTCTGAAGCTCACACCATCAGCTCAGTTTCTTGAGTTAAAAGTGGCTGTCATGCTGCTGACCAGTCACAGGTTCAGCACATCAATGTTCCTCTGAAAGCTGGTTTTCCCAATCATTGCTTTTGGAAGCAGGGATAAGGATATTAACTCTTCAAGTCCTGATGACTCGAGGGCAGTCCTGGATAGATGACATGCCCAAGAGGGAGAATGTAGAATTAGTGAGCAGTGACTTCATTTTGGTGTCTATGTGTCATTTCTCTAGACACACCACCTACACTGCTCAATACTAAACTCTCAAGCACAACCCAGAGACTTGGAACCACTCCCCCCATGAAGAAAGTAAGTCATTCCTCTTGGAAGGAGTGGTATATCCCAGGATGTCATTCCTCCTAGAAAGAGTGGAATATCTCCAGGATGTCATGCACCAGACTGTTGATTCCACAGGTCTTCAACAGTTCCATTTAATATCAGAGAATATACACAATATGCAACCCCTGAAATTCTTATTCTCCACAGGCACCTTGAAACAGAAGAAACCCCCAAAGAATAAATGACAAAAAAACCATAAGAGCCCCAAATCCCCCTGCCCCCTTCCCCATGCACAAGCAGCATCAATCCTCCCTTCCTCCACTTATTCAGCACTACCCATCATGCTAACAGCAAAGCCCCAAAGAGAGACCATGGTCTACAGTAAATCAAGAACTCTTTGCAATGGATCCATTGATGACTATCTGAAGTCAAGGGTCCTATTTGCTGTACCATTGTGCTCTATCTTTCTGTTAACCCCTTTGAAATGCCCAATAACATTAAAGACATTCACCAGGTCCCTTCTTAGACTGTTCTAATATGGAGGCAAATGTAGATTGTTCCTGCCTTTTCTGATTGTTGTAAGTGTCTGTGCCTTGTTAGAGAGAGAGCGAGAGAGCGAAAGAGAGAGCTGTCAAAAATGTTGGGGTTAACAGAAAGATAGAGCACAATGGTATAGCGAACAGGACCCATTGACTTCAGATAGTCATTAATGGATCCATTACAAAGAGTTCTTGATGCAAGCAGCTGAGAAGAAGGGAGTGAAGAAATCGGATAAAAAAGTCATTTTTTTTAAACACTGCTCGGGGAGAAGGGTCTGCACTGCGCAGGCGCGTGACGTAGCGTGCCAAGGTTTAAAAAGAGAAATTTCAACACCTCTTGTTTCAGTCGAAGCAAGCAGCTGAGAAGAAGGGAGTGAAGAAATCTGGTAGAAAAAGCTTTTTTTTTAAACACTGCTCGGGGAGAAGGGTCTGCACTGCGCAGGCGCGTGACGTAGCGTGCCAAGGTTTAAAAAGAGAAATTTTCAACACCTCTTGTTTCAGTCGAAGCAAGCAGCTGAGAAGAAGGGAGTGAAGAAATCTGGTAGAAAAAGCTTTTTTTTTAAACACTGCTCGGGGAGAAGGGTCTGCACTGTGCAGGTGCGTGACGTAGCGCGCCAAGGTTTAAAAACAGACCACTATATACAGCGGCCATCGTGAAGGGGAATGAGAGGGTGGATGAGTTGGCAAAGAGGGCGTTAAGGAAAGAAAATGTGGAAATGCACATTAGTATCAGTAAAGCAGAGGTTAAGTGTGTAATCTGGGAAAAAGTCAACCGAATGTGGCAAGAAAGATGGGACAGGGAGGGGAAAGGGAGGCATCTATATCAAATACAAAAGAGTGTTGCAGTTACTAGGGTAGGTAATGGAAACAGAAGAGAGGAGACTGTGTGGACTAGGTTAAGGCTGGGGCACTGTGCATTAAACAAAACATTGAAAATGATAGGGAAACACCAGACAGGATTGTGTGAGGAATGTCAGGAAGAGGAGTCAGTAGAACATGTAGTTCTGAGTTGCAGGAAGTATGGGTTACAGAGAGAGATGATGAGAATTAAACTAAGGGAGTTGGGGATGCAGGAATTCACATTAAAAGGGTTGCTGGGCATGGGTGAGAGAGCACAAGTCCGGGTATTTTTAGCGTTTTTAAGGGGTACAGGGTTTTTTTTATAGAATATGACGAATAAACAGGAATAGGATACTAGGATGGTCAAAGATGGGAGGGTGAAGTGTAGGTTTGTGTGTGTGTGTGTGTGATTGGGCGAAGGGATTTAGAATGTATGTCTAGTGCACATTCTGGAGTAGAGGGTGGCGGTAATGCACCATTAAGCTGGATGCCAACCGCCGTAAAACAAGATACAGAGAGACAGACAGCAGCCATCGTCGGAGTGGACTGAGTCAGAGTGGGACTGCTTTGGCTCAACAGGCTTCAGCGAGAACAGGCGGAGGCCAGGGTAGGTTCAGGTAAGTTTTTTGTTCAGATTGTTTAGAGTAGAGAGAATGCCAGGCAGGATGTTGGAATGCTCCTCTTGCAGGATGTGGGAAGTCAGGGAGCCCTCCGGTGTCCCTGACAACGACACCTGCAAGAAGTGCATCCAGCTGCAGCTCCTAACAAACCACGTCAGGGAACTGGAGCAGGAGCTGGATGCCCTGCGGATCATTCGGGAGAATGAGGAGATTATAGATCGTAGCTACAGGGAGGTAGTTACGCCAAAGGAGCAGATCACAGGAAATTGGGTCACTGTCAGGCGAGGGAAGGGGAAAGGGCAGGCAGAGCAGGGCCCCTGTGGCCATTCCCCTCAACAACAAGTGTACCTCATTGGATACTGTTGCGGGGGGATGACTTACCTGGGGCAAGCTGCAGTAGCCGGATCTCTGGCACCGAGTCTGGCTCTGCAGTGCAGAAGGGAGGGTGGAAAAAGAGGAGAGCGGTAGTGATAGGTGACTCGATAGTTAGAGGTGCAGATAGGAGGTTCTGTGGTCGTGACAGAGAATCCAGGATAATTTGTTGCCTCCCGGGTGCCAGGGTCAAGGATGTCTCTGATCGCTTGCATGACATTCTGAAGTGGGAGGATGATCAGCCAGATGTCGTGGTGCATATCGGTACCAATGACATAGCAAGGAAGAGTGAGGAGGTCCTGGACAGTGAGTATAGAGAGCTTGGTAGGAAGCTGAAAAGCAGGACCTCGAGGGTGGTAATCTCAGGATTGCTACCTGTGCTACGTGCCAGTGAGGGTAGGAATAGGATGCTCTGGAGGATGAACAAGTGGCTGAGGAACTGGTGTAGGGGGCAGCGTTTCAGATTTCAGGATCATTGGGACCTCTTCTGGGGCAGGTGGGACCTGTACGAGAGAGACGGGTTACACTTGAACTACAGGGGGACCAATATCCTTTCAGTGAGGTTTGTTAGTGCTTTTGGGGAGGCTTTAAACTAGATTTGCAGGGGGATGGGAACCAGAGTGCCAGAGCTGACAGTGTGGCTGGGGTGAAAATAAATGATGTTAAACGTTCAAGCAAATCCGCTAATAGAAAGGTTGTGAGTGGTGGTAAAAATCTTCTGAGGTGTATATATTTCAACGCTAGGAGTATTGCGGGGAAGGCGGAGGAGTTCAGGGCGTGGATTGATACGTGGAATTATGACATTATAGCAATTAGTGAAACTTGGCTACAGGAGAGGCAGGACTGGCAGCTTAATATTCCAGGGTTCCGATATTTCACATATGATCGAGGCAGAGGAATGAAAGGTGGGGGAGTAGCATTGCTTATTAGGGAAAATATTAGAGCAGTGCTCAGGCAGGACAGATTAGAGGGCTTGTCTACTGAGTCCTTATAGGTGGAGCTGAGAAACAGGAAAGGTATGGCCACATTAGTGGAATTGTATTACAGCCCACCCAATAGTCAACGAGAATTGGAAGAGCAAATCTGCAGAGAGATCGCAGGCAACTGCAGGAAACATAAAGTTGTGGTAGGGGATTTTAATTTTCCTTATATTGACTGGGACTCCCATACTGTTAGGGGTCTAGATGGTTTAGAGTTTGTAAAACGTGTTCAGGAAAGTTTTCTAAATCAATATATAGAGGGACCAACTAGAGGGGATGCAATATTGGATCTCCTGTTAGGAAACGAGTTAGGACAAGTGACGGAAGTCTGTGTAGGGGAGCACTTTGGTTCCAGTGATCATAACACCATTAGTTTGAACTTGATCATGGACAAGGATAGATCTGGTCCCAGGGTTGAGGTTCTGAACTGGAAGAAGGCCAAATTTGAAGAAATGAGAAGGGATCTAAAAAGCATGGATTGGGACAGGTTGTTCTCTGGCAAAGATGTGATCGGTAGGTGGGAAGCCTTCAAAGGAGAAATTTTGAGAGTGCAGAGTTTGTATGTTCCTGTCAGGATTAAAGGCAAAGTGAATAGGAATAAAGAACCTTGGTTCTCAAGGGATATTGCAACTCTGATAAAGAAGAAGAGGGAGTTGTATGACATGTATAGGAAACAGGGAGTAAATAAGGTGCTTGAGGAGTATAAGAAGTGCAAGAAAATACTTAAGGAAGAAATCAGGAGGGCTAAAAGAAGACATGAGGTTGCCTTGGCAGTCAAAGTGAAGGATAATCCAAAGAGCTTTTACAGGTATTTTAAGAGCAAAAGGATTGTGAGGGATAAAATTGGTCTTCTTGAAGATCAGAGTGGTCGGCTATGTGCGGAACCAAAGGAAATGGGGGAAATCTTAAATAGGATTTTTGCATCTGTATTTACTAAGGAAACTGGCATGAAGTCTGTGGAATTAAGGGAGACAAGTAGTGAGATCATGGAAACTGTACAGATTCAAAAGGAGGAGGTGCTTGCTGTCTTGAGGAAAATTAAAGTGGATAAATCCCCGGGACCTGACAGGGTGTTCCCTCGGACCTTGAAGGAGACTAGTGTTGAAATTGCAGGGGCCCTGGCAGAAATCTGTCGCTGTCTACAGGTGAGGCGCCGGAGGATTGGAGAGTGGCTCATGTTGTTCTGTTGTTTAAAAAAGGATGGAAAAGTAATCCGGGAAATTATAAGCCGGTAAGTTTAACGTCGGTAGTGAGTAAGTTATTGGAGGGAGTACTAACAGCAGAATCTACAAGCATTTGGATAGACAGGGAGAGTCAACATGGCTTTGTGCGTGGTAGGTCATGTTTGACCAATCTCTTGGAGTTTTTCAAGAAGGTTACCAGGAAAGTGGATGAAGGGAAGGCAGTCTACATGGACTTCAGTAAGGCCTTTGACAAGGTCCTGCATGGGAGGTTAGTTAGGAAAATTCAGTCGCTAGGTATACATGGAGAGGTGGTAAATTGGATTAGACATTGGCTCAATGGAAGAAGCCAAAGAATGGTAGTAGAGAATTGCTTCTCCGAGTGGAGGCCTGTGACTAGTGGTGTGCCACAGGGATCAGTGCTGGGTCCATTGTTATTTGTCAACTATATCAATGATCTGAATGATAATATGGTAAATTAGATCAGCAAATTTGCTGATGATACAAAGATTGGAAGTGTAGTAGACAGTGAGGAAGGTTCTCAGAGCCTGCAGAGGGACTTGGACCAGCTGGAAAAATGGGCTGAAAAATGGCAGATGGAGTTTAATACAGACAAGTGTGAGGTATTGCATGTTGGAAGGACAAACCAAGGTAGAACATACAGGGTTAATGGTAAGGCAATGAGGAGTGCAGTAGAACAGAGGGATCTGGGAATACAGATACAAAATTCCCTAAAAGTGGCGTCACAGGTAGATAGGGTCATAAAGAGAGCTTTTGGTACATTGGCCTTTATTAATCAAAGTATTGAGTATAAGAGCTGGAATGTTATGATGAGGTTGTATAAGGCATTGGTGAGGCCAAATCTGGAGTATTGTGTTCAGTTTTGGTCACCAAATTACAGGAAGGATATAAATAAGGTTGAAAGAGTGCAGAGAAGGTTTACAAGGATGTTGCCGGGACTTGAGAACCTCAGTTACAGAGAAAGGTTGAATAGATTAGGACTTTATTCCCTGGAGCGTAGAAGAATGAGGGGAGATTTGATAGAGGTATATAAAATTATGATGGGTATAGATAGAGTGAATGCAAGCAGGCTTTTACCACTGAGGCAAGGGAAGGAAAAAACCAGAGGACATGGGTTAAGGGTGAGGTGGGAAAAGTTTAAAGGGAACATTGGGGGGGCTTCTTCACACAGAGAGTGGTGGGAGTATTGAATGAGCTGCCAGACGAGGTGGTAAATGCGGGTTCTTTTTTAACATTTAAGAATAAATTGGACAGATACATGGATGGGAGGTGTATGGAGGGATATGGTCCGTGTGCAGGTCAGTGGGACTAGGCAGAAAATGGTTCGGCACAGCCAAGAAGGGCGAAAAGGCCTGTTTCTGTGCTGTAGTTTTTCCATGGTTTCTATGGTTTCTATCCTTGCTCTTGATGCTTGTCAAAGAAGAAAATGCTTGTTTACATGTTAGACGTTGAAAACTGCAGCAAAGTGCTCATTGCTCTCCTATGAATGGCGGGATACTCTTCTTTCACAGAAATCCAGATCTTGTCCAGGGCCAGGTCAGTAAATCTCATCATGACTGCATGATCAGAGTACAGCTCACAAGATTTCTGCATATAGCAGGAGATTAGTATGCTCTTTGTCCAGGTTTAAACACAGTTTTTAAACATTCTCTGGTCTTAAAACTACTAAACAACTTGCTTCCTGAGTCTTTTTACTGAGCGTGACTTTATTTTCAAAATCTTTAGTCTGTTTGTTTTGAGATTCCAATAATTGTTTAAAAGAATCAGCATTTTTATGTGTCATATGGTTCTGAATTATTGTTAAGTGTCTTTTTAATTTTGCTGGAACCATTGCTATATTTGTAAGATATTTGCCACAGATTAGGCACAATTGAATAGGACAACTTGGATCACCAGTCCATGTAAATCCTATTGATAAGTAGATTTTGTTATAAAGACGGACTCTTTTTTTGTGCCTGATGTTACACTACTGCAGTGAAAACACTCAGGAGATTGCAATTCTTCATCATTAACCGTATCAGAATTGATTGTAGGCCTAGGCCCAGAATCCTCCTCTTCTATGTCACACTTCCTCTTCAAAATTTGCCACACTGGACCGGCTTTAGAATGAAAATTTCCCTTCAATTTTTTACTACACTGGAAGAGTTTGTTCGCTCCCAAAATTCGTAAGGGGAAGTTGGGCGAGGTAATTCGGAAGGGAGAAGCTGACGTCACAGCTCAAGTTGAGTGAGTCCATTCAAATGGCTCAGAATATACACTTGACTCTCCTCATTAGCCTACTATCCTCCCCTCTGTGCAATACAGCACTCACCAATTATCCTGCCTGTCCTGCCTACACTTTCTCGAGAATGAGGAGTATACTGACCAACACTAAACCAGGCATGACAACCCGCCTCAGAGTACTGAGATGTTACGTTTATCCAGTTATGTTACATGGCTCAGAATGTTGGACAATATCTAGTAACATGAGGAAATGAATTGTAGCAGCAGAGATGTGGTCTTTGAGGAGGATGCAAAGAATATCATGGACGAAAAGAATATCTAATGAGGATGTCATGAAAAGAGGAAACACAAAAAGAGAAATAATGTATGAGATCATGAAGAGGCAACATAACCTCATTGGACATGTGATTAGGAAAGAGGGGTTAGAATGCACAGTAATTATGGGAAAGATTGAAGGGAAGAAAGCAAGACAAAGACAAATGATGATGGAGACAGCAGCCAGAGAACTAGAAATAAATATGAATTGCAAACACGAGGAATTCTGCAGATGCTGGAAATTCAAGCAACACACATCAAAGTTGCTGGTGAACACAGCAGGCTAGACAGCATCTCTAGGAAGAGGTACAGTGGACGTTTCAGGCTGAGACCCTTCGTCAGGACTAACTGAAGGAAGAGCTAGTAAGAGGTTTGAAAGTGAGAGGGGGAGGGGGAGATCCAAAATGATAGGAGAAGACAGGAGGGGGAGGGATCGAGCCAAGAGCTGGACAGGTGATTGGCAAAAGGGATATGAGAGGATCATGGGTCAGGAGGCCCAGGGAGAAGGAAAAGGGGGAGGGGGGGGAACCCAGAGGATGGGCAAGGGGTATAGTCAGAAGGACAGACGGAGAAAAAGGAGAGTGAGAGAAAGAATGTGTGTTTATAAATAACGGATGGGGTACGAGGGGGAGGTTGCACTTATCCTTGTAAGCGGAACAAGTTCTACACATGCCCTTACACATCCTCCCTTACCACCGTTCAGGGCCCCAGACAGTCCTTCCAGGTGAGGCGACACTTCACCTGTGAGTCGGCTGGGGTGATATACTGCGTCCGGTGCTCCCGATGTGGCCTTCTATATATTGGCGCGACCCGACAGAGACTGGGAGATCGTTTTGCTGAACACCTACGCTCTGTCCGCCAGAGAAAGCAGGATCTCCCAATGGCCACACATTTTAATTCCACATACCATTCCCATTCTGACATGTCTATCCATGGCCGCCTCTACTGTAAAGATGAAGCCACACTCAGGTTGGAGGAACAACACCTTATATTCCGTCTGGGTAGCCTCCAACCTGATGGCATGAACATTGACTTCTCAAACTTCTGCTAATGCCCCACCTCCCCCTTGTACCCCATCCGTTATTTATATACACACATTCTTTCTCTCACTCTCCTTTTCCCTCTGACTATACCCCTTGCCCATCCTCTGGGTTTTCTGCCCCCTCCCGCTTTTCCTTCTCCCTGGGCCTCCTGTCCCATGATCCTCTCATGTCCTTTTTTCCAATCACCTGTCCAGCTCTTGGCTCCATCCCTCCTTCTCCTGTCTTCTCCTATCATTTTGGTTTTTCCCCTCCCCCTCCCACTTCCAAATCTCTTACTAGCTCTTCCTTCAGTTAGTCCTGACGAAGGGTCTCGGCCTGAAACATCGACTGTACCTCTTCCTAGAGATGCTGCCTGGCCTGCTGCGTTCACCAGCAACTTTGATGAATATGAATTGATCCACTTGACCCAAAACAGGAGTGTGTGGGCCATGGCAGTCAAAGCTCAAACTGGGAATGGCACCTGATGATGATGATGACTGTCCTGCCTCCGTGCAATACAGTGCTCACCAATTATCAGCCTACCATCCTCCCCTCCGTGCAATACAGCACTCATCAATTATAAGCCTACCATCGTCCCCTCCGTGCAATATAGCACTCATCAATTATCAACAGCCTCCCTTATCTCCCGTCAAAATCTGAGAATGGACTCAACAAAATAAACACGGTCCTCCCATGCGCTACCATACTGAGCTGAGACCTCTAACGAGATTGCTAACAGCGCTGCTTGGCCTCTGCCCACCACTGTGAGTGCTAGCATCGTACATTGCACGAAGTTCATAGAACTATGTTTTCCTTTCATCACAATCTCTCACAGAACATTAGGGTTCCGAGGAACCTGAGTTGAGAAACCCTGCTCTGCATTCACAAGCCTTCCAGGGCCTGCTGCAGTGAAGCATCCCCACAGTATGATGTAGCTACCACCATACTTCATAGTAGGGATGGTGTGTTTATGATGTAGTGCAG
Organism: Mobula hypostoma; assembly: GCF_963921235.1. Taxonomy (NCBI): domain Eukaryota; kingdom Metazoa; phylum Chordata; class Chondrichthyes; order Myliobatiformes; family Myliobatidae; genus Mobula; species Mobula hypostoma. The sequence goes on from NC_086104.1 coordinate 115,013,214, forward strand.
TGTTTAGCTCAATTTTGGTTTCATCAGACCATAGAACCTTCTTCCAGCTGACTTCAGTCTCCCACATGCCTTCTAGCAAACTCTAGCCGAGATTTCACGTGAGTCTTTTTCAGCAGAGGTTTTCCCTTTGCCACTCTCCCATAAAGCTGTCCCATAAAGGTGAAGCACCTGGGCAATAGCTGGAATGGTGCTGGGTCCATTGTCGTTTGTCATCTCAATCAACAATCTGGATGATAATGTGGTTAATTGGACCAGCAAATTTGCAGATGACACCAAGATTGGGGGTGTAGTTGACAGTGAGGTAGGCTATCATGGCTTTCAGAGGGATTTGCATCAGCTGGAAAAATGGGGTGAAAAATGGCAGATAGAATTTAACGTAGACAAGTGGCGTCACAGGAAGATAGGGTTGTAAAGAAAGCTTTCGGCACATTGGCTTTCATAAATCAATGTACTGAGTACAGGAGATGGGATGTTACGTTGAAGTGGTGAGGCTTAATTTGGATTACTGTGTACAATTTTGGTCACTGACCTACAGGAAAGATGTAAATGAGGCTGAAAGAGTACAGAGAAAATTTGCAAGGATGTTGCCAGGTCTGAAGGACCTGAGTTAGAAGGAAAGATTGAATAGGTTAGGATTTTATTCCTTGGGACATAAAAGATTGAGGGGAGATTTTATCACAATTTATGATTATTAAAATTGAAGGGTATAGACAGGGTAAATGTAAGCAGGCTTTTTCCGCTGAGATTGGGTGGGTCTACAACCAGAAGTCATGGGTTAAGGGTGAAAGGTGAAAGTTTAAGGAGAACGGAGGGTCTTTAGAGTGTGGAATGAGCTGCTGTACAAATGGAACTATTTCAATGTTTAAGAGAAGCTTAGGTAGGTACATAGATGGTAGTGGTATGGATGGCTATGGTTCCAGTGTACGTTAATGGGAGTAGGCAGTTTAAGTGAATCAGCACGGACTAGATCAACCACAGGATCTGGTTCTGTGCTGTACTTTTCTATGACTCTGTGACAACCTAAGAATGTGCTGGGGGCTGCCTGCAAGTGCCAACATAGCACGCCCAGAATGCTGGGCGAACAACACAGGACACAGTAAAACAGAACACAACAGCCAAGAAAACAAGCCTCTTTCCACCCTCCCACCTCGTCACACATATGGACAGTCCTCCAACTCCATGACAGAGCTCCTGTCATCCAATATCCATCCTTCAGCCAACAGGCTTTGACTTCCAAACTTGCAATCACCCTCAGACTCCGATCTTTGCTATCAATGCGTGGACTAGCCAAGAAAGGGACTCTGAACTCCAGGCATATGAACTGCCTGGCCATTGTGCCTTCTCGTGCCTCCTGCATTATTGGATATCGATCTGTGGATGTCCTTTGTCACACATCTACCTCTCTGGCCTTCAAGTGCAATGCAGAGGCCTCAACTGTAGATATTCATCAGTCCACATGTGTGTATACAGCTAATCATGAGTGTGCTACACCATTAATGTGAGTGTGTGTGAGACATCGACAGTGACATTAAGGGTCGGTACTAACAGGCTAGCTGATAACTCCCACACTACGTGGTGATAGCTTTAAAGATTAAAGTTTAGCTTTATCTGTCACAGGTACATCAGAATATACAGTGGAATAATACTGACTAATACAGTGACCAGTACTGTCTAAGGATATGCTGGGGTCAGCCTGCAAGTGTTGCCATGCTTCTGGGGCCAACATAACATACTAACCTTAACCTGTATGTCCTTGGAATATGTAAGAACAGGGAAGCACCTGAAGGAAATACACAGGGTCATGGGAAGAATGTACACACTCTTTACAGATGGCAGCAGGAACTGAATCCCGATTGCTGGCACTGTAAAGCATTACATTAGCCCCGACACTGCTTTGTCACCCTTTTTCTAATGCCCTTCAACCCTACTGGGTCATTGGTGGCCAACAGCAGTTCGACAGAGTCCCGTGTTCTGGGCCAAACGTTGATCAGCCCTGTCCCCTGTGCTTTCACCACAAGACTTCACATACCTTCAGGGTGAAGATCCACCTTCTCCCAAAGATGTGGTTTTTGGAGCTTCTGTTACCATTTCTGTAGCTCAGGCTTTTACAAGACTGTCCATGGGGAGTTCATACCCAACTCTCCTTTTACAGTTGGGTTTGGGAATGTCCACGAGGAGTTCATACCTAACCCTCCTTTCACAGCCAGGTTTGGGACAGTCCATGGGGAGTTCATACCCAAGCCTCGTCCTTTCACAGCCGGGTTTGAGACTGTTCATTCCTAACCCTCCTCCTTTCACAGCTCGGTTTGGGACTGTCCATGGGGTATTCATACCCAATCCTTCTCCTTTCACAGCCAGTTTGGGACTGTTCATTCCTAACCCTCCTCCTTTTACAGCTCGGTTTGGGACTGTCCATGGGGTATTCATACCCAACTTCTTCCTTTCACAGTCAGGCTTCGGACTGTCTATGGGGATTCATGCCAAATCCTTCTCCTTTCATAGCCAGGTTTGGCTCTGTCCATAGGGAGTTCATACCCAAATTCCTCCTTTCACAGTCAGGCTTCCGACTGTCCATGGGAAATTCATACACAATCCTCCTCCTTTCACAGTCGGGTTTGGGACTGTCCATGGCGAGTTCATAACCAACTTCCTTCTTTCACACTCAGGCGTGGGACTGTCTATGGGGAGTTCTTACCAAACCTCCTTTGACAGTCTGGCTTAGGACTATCCATGGGGAGTTCATACCCAACTTCCTCCTTTCGCAGTCGGGTTTGGGACTGTCCATGGGGAGTTCATACCCAAGTTTCACAGCTTGGCTTGGACTGTCCATGGGCAGTTCATGCCCAACCTTCCTCCTTTCACGGCCAGGTTTCCGACTGTCCATAGGGAGTTCATACCCAACTTCCTCCTTTCGCAGTCGGGTTTGGGACTGTCCATGGGGAGTTCATACCCAAGTTTCATGTCTGCGTTTGAGACTGTCCATGGGGAGTTCACACCCAACTCTCCTCCTTTCACAGCTGGGTTTGGGACTGTCCATGGGGAGTTCATACCCAGTCCTCCTCCTTTGACATTCAGGCTTGGGACTGTACCTGGGGAGTTCTTACCCAATTTTCATTACCGGGCTTGGGACTGTCCATGGTAGTTCAGACCCATCTTCTTCCATTCACAGTTAGGCTTCAGGATGTCCATGGGGAGTTCAAACCGAATTTTCACAGCTGTTTGTGGGAATGTCTATGGGGAGATCATACCCAATCCTCCTCCTTTCACAATTGGGCTTGGGACTGTCATTGGGGAGTTCATACCCAGTCCTCCCTTCACAGTAAGGCTTGGGACGGTTCCTAGGGAGTTCATAGCCAACTTCCTCCTTTCACAGTTGGGTTTGAATGTCCATAGGGAGTTCATACCCAGTTTTCACAGCAAGGCTTGGGACAGTCCATGGGGTGTTCATACCCAATCTCTCCTTCTTTCACAGCCGGGTTTGGGTCTGGTCATGGGGAGTTCATGCCCAACCTTCCTCCTTTCACAGCTGAATATGGGACGAAAGATTGGGAGTTCATACCCAGCTTGCTCCTTTCAGAGTCTGGCTTCAGAATGTCAATGGGGATTTCATATCCAATTTTCACTGCTGGGATTGGGACTGTCCATGGGAAGTTCATACCCAAACCTCCTCATTTCAGAGCCAGACTTGGGACTGAGCATGGAGAGTTCATACCCAACTTCCTCTTTCACAGTTGGGCTCTGAACTGTTCATGGGGGTTCTTAGCCAACTCTCCTCTTTTCACAGCTGGGATTGTGCCTGTCCATGGGGAGTTCATACCCAACCCTCCTCCTTTCACACTGGGTCTGGGACTGTCCATGGGGAGTTCATACCCAGCTTGCTCCTTTCACACTGGGTCTGGGACTGTCCATGGGGAGTTCATACCCAGCTTGCTCCTTTCACACTGGGTCTGGGACTGTCCATGGGGAGTTCATACCCAGCTTGCTCCTTTCACACTGGGTCTGGGACTGTCCATGGGGAGTTCATACCCAACCCTCCTCCTTTCACACTGGGTCTGGGACTGTCCATGGGGAGTTCATACCCAACCCTCCTCCTTTCACACTGGGTCTGGGACTGTCCATGGGGAGTTCATACCCAACCCTCCTCCTTTCACACTGGGTTTCGGATTGTCCTTGGGGAGTTCATACCCAACCCTCCTCCTTTCACACTGGGTCTGGGACTGTCCATGGGGAGTTCATGCCCAACCCTCCTCCTTTCATGCTGGGTTTGGGACTGTCCATGGGGAGTTCATACCCAACCCTCCTCCTTTCACGTTGAGTTTGGGACTGTCCATGAGGAGTTCATACCCAACCCTCCTCCTTTCATGCTGGGTTTGGGATTGTCCATGGGGAGTTCATACCCAACCCTCCTCCTTTCACACTGGGTTTGGGACTGTCCATGGGGAGTTCATACCCAACCCTCCTCCTTTCATGCTGGGTTTGGGATTGTCCATGGGGAGTTCATACCCAACCCTCCTCCTTTCATGCTGGGTTTGGGATTGTCCATGGGGAGTTCATACCCAACCCTCCTCCTTTCACACTGGGTTTGGGACTGTCCATGGGGAGTTCATACCCAACCCTCCTCCTTTCATGCTGGGTTTGGGACTGTCCATGGGGAGTTCATACCCAACCCTCCTCCTTTCATGCTGGGTTTGGGACTGTCCATGGGGAGTTCATACCCAACCCTCCTCCTTTCACACTGGGTCTGGGACTGTCCATGGGGAGTTCATGCCCAGCCTTCCTCCTTTCACACTGGGTTTCGGATTGTCCTTGGGGAGTTCATGCCCAACCCTCCTACTTTCACACTGGGTCTGGGACTGTCCATGGGGAGTTCATGCCCAACCCTCCTCCTTTCACACTGGGTTTGGGATTGTCCATGGGGAGTTCATGCCCAACCCTCCTCCTTTCATGCTGGGTTTGGGATTGTCCATGGGGAGTTCATGCCCAACCCTCCTCCTTTCATGCTGGGTTTGGGATTGTCCATGGGGAGTTCATGCCCAACCCTCCTCCTTTCATGCTGGGTTTGGGATTGTCCATGGGGAGTTCATACCCAACCCTCCTCCTTTCATGCTGGGTTTGGGATTGTCCATGGGGAGTTCATACCCAACCCTCCTCCTTTCACACTGGGTTTGGGATTGTCCATGGGGAGTTCATGCCCAACCCTCCTCCTTTCATGCTGGGTTTGGGATTGTCCATGGGGAGTTCATGCCCAACCCTCCTCCTTTCACACTGGGTTTCGGATTGTCCTTGGGGAGTTCATGCCCAACCCTCCTCCTTTCATGCTGGGTTTGGGATTGTCCATGGGGAGTTCATACCCAACCCTCCTCCTTTCATGCTGGGTTTGGGATTGTCCATGGGGAGTTCATACCCAACCCTCCTCCTTTCATGCTGGGTTTGGGACTGTCCCTGGGGAGTTCATACCCAACCTTCCTCCTTTCATGCTGGGTTTGGGACTGTCCATGGGGAGTTCATACCCAACCCTCCTCCTTTCACACTGGGTTTGGGACTGTCCATGGGGAGTTCATACCCAACCTTCCTCCTTTCATGCTGGGTTTGGGATTGTCCATGGGGAGTTCATGCCCAACCCTCCTCCTTTCATGCTGGGTTTGGGATTGTCCATGGGGAGTTCATACCCAACCCTCCTCCTTTCATGCTGGGTTTGGGATTGTCCATGGGGAGTTCATACCCAACCCTCCTCCTTTCATGCTGGGTTTGGGATTGTCCATGGGGAGTTCATGCCCAACCCTCCTCCTTTCATGCTGGGTTTGGGACTGTCCATGGGGAGTTCATGCCCAACCCTCCTCCTTTCATGCTGGGTTTGGGATTGTCCATGGGGAGTTCATACCCAACCCTCCTCCTTTCATGCTGGGTTTGGGATTGTCCATGGGGAGTTCATACCCAACCCTCCTCCTTTCATGCTGGGTTTGGGACTGTCCATGGGGAGTTCATACCCAACCTTCCTCCTTTCATGCTGGGTTTGGGACTGTCCATGGGGAGTTCATACCCAACCCTCCTCCTTTCACACTGGGTTTGGGACTGTCCATGGGGAGTTCATACCCAACCTTCCTCCTTTCATGCTGGGTTTGGGATTGTCCATGGGGAGTTCATGCCCAACCCTCCTCCTTTCATGCTGGGTTTGGGATTGTCCATGGGGAGTTCATACCCAACCCTCCTCCTTTCATGCTGGGTTTGGGATTGTCCATGGGGAGTTCATACCCAACCCTCCTCCTTTCATGCTGGGTTTGGGATTGTCCATGGGGAGTTCATGCCCAACCCTCCTCCTTTCATGCTGGGTTTGGGACTGTCCATGGGGAGTTCATACCCAACCCTCCTCCTTTCATGCTGGGTTTGGGATTGTCCATGGGGAGTTCATGCCCAACCCTCCTCCTTTCATGCTGGATTTGGGACTGTCCATGGGGAGTTCATACCCAACCCTCCTCCTTTCATGCTGGGTTTGGGATTGTCCATGGGGAGTTCATACCCAACCCTCCTCCTTTCATGCTGGGTTTGGGATTGTCCATGGGGAGTTCATACCCAACCCTCCTCCTTTCATGCTGGGTTTGGGATTGTCCATGGGGAGTTCATACCCAACCCTCCTCCTTTCATGCTGGGTTTGGGACTGTCCATGGGGAGTTCATACCCAACCCTCCTCCTTTCACACTGGGTTTGGGACTGTCCATGGGGAGTTCATACCCAACCCTCCTCCTTTCATGCTGGGTTTGGGATTGTCCATGGGGAGTTCATACCCAACCCTCCTCCTTTCATGCTGGGTTTGGGATTGTCCATGGGGAGTTCATACCCAACCCTCCTCCTTTCATGCTGGGTTTGGGACTGTCCATGGGGAGTTCATACCCAACCCTCCTCCTTTCATGCTGGGTTTGGGACTGTCCATGGGGAGTTCATACCCAACCCTCCTCCTTTCATGTTGAGTTTGGGACTGTCCATGAGGAGTTCATGCCCAACCCTCCTCCTTTCACGTTGGGTTTGGGACTGTCCATGGGGAGTTCATACCCAACCCTCCTCCTTTCACGTTGGGTTTGGGACTGTCCATGGGAAGTTCATACCCAGCTTGCTCCTTTCACACTGGGTTTGGGACTGTCCATTAGGAGTTCATGCCCAACCTTCCTCCTTTCACACTGGGTTTGGGACTGTCCATTAGGAGTTCATGCCCAACCTTCCTCCTTTCACACTGGGTTTCGGATTGTCCTTGGGGAGTTCATGCCCAACCCTCCTCCTTTCACACTGGGTCTGGGACTGTCCATGGGGAGTTCATACCCAACCCTCCTCCTTTCACACTGGGTCTGGGACTGTCCATGGGGAGTTCATACCCAACCCTCCTCCTTTCACACTGGGTCTGGGACTGTCCATGGGGAGTTCATGCCCAACCCTCCTCCTTTCACACTGGGTCTGTGACTGTCCATGGGGAGTTCATACCCAACCCTCCTCCTTTCACACTGGGTCTGGGACTGTCCATGGGGAGTTCATACCCAACCCTCCTCCTTTCACACTGGGTCTGGGACTGTCCATGGGGAGTTCATACCCAACCCTCCTCCTTTCACACTGGGTCTGGGACTGTCCATGGGGAGTTCATACCCAGCTTGCTCCTTTCACACTGGGATTGGGATTGTCCATGGGGAGTTCATACCCAACCCTCCTCCTTTCACACTGGGTCTGGGACTGTCCATGGGGAGTTCATACCCAACCCTCCTCCTTTCACACTGGGTCTGGGACTGTCCATGGGGAGTTCATACCCAACCTTCCTCCTTTCATGCTGGGTTTGGGACTGTCCATGGGGAGTTCATACCCAACCCTCCTCCTTTCACACTGGGTTTGGGACTGTCCATGGGGAGTTCATACCCAACCTTCCTCCTTTCATGCTGGGTTTGGGATTGTCCATGGGGAGTTCATGCCCAACCCTCCTCCTTTCATGCTGGGTTTGGGATTGTCCATGGGGAGTTCATACCCAACCCTCCTCCTTTCATGCTGGGTTTGGGATTGTCCATGGGGAGTTCATACCCAACCCTCCTCCTTTCATGCTGGGTTTGGGATTGTCCATGGGGAGTTCATGCCCAACCCTCCTCCTTTCATGCTGGGTTTGGGACTGTCCATGGGGAGTTCATGCCCAACCCTCCTCCTTTCATGCTGGGTTTGGGATTGTCCATGGGGAGTTCATACCCAACCCTCCTCCTTTCATGCTGGGTTTGGGATTGTCCATGGGGAGTTCATACCCAACCCTCCTCCTTTCATGCTGGGTTTGGGACTGTCCATGGGGAGTTCATACCCAACCTTCCTCCTTTCATGCTGGGTTTGGGACTGTCCATGGGGAGTTCATACCCAACCCTCCTCCTTTCACACTGGGTTTGGGACTGTCCATGGGGAGTTCATACCCAACCTTCCTCCTTTCATGCTGGGTTTGGGATTGTCCATGGGGAGTTCATGCCCAACCCTCCTCCTTTCATGCTGGGTTTGGGATTGTCCATGGGGAGTTCATACCCAACCCTCCTCCTTTCATGCTGGGTTTGGGATTGTCCATGGGGAGTTCATACCCAACCCTCCTCCTTTCATGCTGGGTTTGGGATTGTCCATGGGGAGTTCATGCCCAACCCTCCTCCTTTCATGCTGGGTTTGGGACTGTCCATGGGGAGTTCATACCCAACCCTCCTCCTTTCATGCTGGGTTTGGGATTGTCCATGGGGAGTTCATGCCCAACCCTCCTCCTTTCATGCTGGATTTGGGACTGTCCATGGGGAGTTCATACCCAACCCTCCTCCTTTCATGCTGGGTTTGGGATTGTCCATGGGGAGTTCATACCCAACCCTCCTCCTTTCATGCTGGGTTTGGGATTGTCCATGGGGAGTTCATACCCAACCCTCCTCCTTTCATGCTGGGTTTGGGATTGTCCATGGGGAGTTCATACCCAACCCTCCTCCTTTCATGCTGGGTTTGGGACTGTCCATGGGGAGTTCATACCCAACCCTCCTCCTTTCACACTGGGTTTGGGACTGTCCATGGGGAGTTCATACCCAACCCTCCTCCTTTCATGCTGGGTTTGGGAGTGTCCATGGGGAGTTCATACCCAACCCTCCTCCTTTCATGCTGGGTTTGGGACTGTCCATGGGGAGTTCATACCCAACCCTCCTCCTTTCATGCTGGGTTTGGGACTGTCCATGGGGAGTTCATACCCAACCCTCCTCCTTTCATGCTGGGTTTGGGACTGTCCATGGGGAGTTCATACCCAACCCTCCTCCTTTCACGTTGAGTTTGGGACTGTCCATGAGGAGTTCATGCCCAACCCTCCTCCTTTCACGTTGGGTTTGGGACTGTCCATGGGGAGTTCATACCCAACCCTCCTCCTTTCACGTTGGGTTTGGGACTGTCCATGGGAAGTTCATACCCAGCTTGCTCCTTTCACACTGGGTTTGGGACTGTCCATTAGGAGTTCATGCCCAACCTTCCTCCTTTCACACTGGGTTTGGGACTGTCCATTAGGAGTTCATGCCCAACCTTCCTCCTTTCACACTGGGTTTCGGATTGTCCTTGGGGAGTTCATGCCCAACCCTCCTCCTTTCACACTGGGTCTGGGACTGTCCATGGGGAGTTCATACCCAACCCTCCTCCTTTCACACTGGGTCTGGGACTGTCCATGGGGAGTTCATACCCAACCCTCCTCCTTTCACACTGGGTCTGGGACTGTCCATGGGGAGTTCATGCCCAACCCTCCTCCTTTCACACTGGGTCTGGGACTGTCCATGGGGAGTTCATACCCAACCCTCCTCCTTTCACACTGGGTCTGGGACTGTCCATGGGGAGTTCATACCCAACCCTCCTCCTTTCACACTGGGTCTGGGACTGTCCATGGGGAGTTCATACCCAACCCTCCTCCTTTCACACTGGGTCTGGGACTGTCCATGGGGAGTTCATACCCAGCTTGCTCCTTTCACACTGGGATTGGGATTGTCCATGGGGAGTTCATACCCAACCCTCCTCCTTTCACACTGGGTCTGGGACTGTCCATGGGGAGTTCATACCCAACCCTCCTCCTTTCACACTGGGTCTGGGACTGTCCATGGGGAGTTCATACCCAGTTTGCTCCTTTCACGCTGGGATTGGGATTGTCCATAGGAAGTTCATACCCAACCCTCCTCCTTTCACACTGGGTCTGAGACTGTCCATGGGGGGTTCATACCCAACCCTCCTCCTTTCACACTGGGTCTGGGACCGTCCATGGGGAGTTCATACCCAGCTTGCTCCTTTCACGCTGGGTTTGTGACTGTACATGTGGAGTTCATAGCAATCTCTCTCCCTTTCACAGTCAGGCTCAGGTCTGTCCATGGGGATTTCATACCCAAATTTCACAGCCGGGCTTGGGGCTGTCAATAGGGAGTTCATACCTAACTCTCCTCCTTTCACAGCCGGGTTGGGGTATGAATTCCCCATGGACAGTCCCAAGCCTGGCTGTGTAAGGAGGAGAGTTGGGTATGAACTCCACATGTACGGTCCCAAACTCAGCTGTGAAAGGAACAGGTTGGGTATGAACTCCCCATGGACAGTCCCAAGGCCGGCTGTGTAAGAAGGAGAGTTGGGTATGAATTCCACATGTACGGTCCCAAAGCCAGCTGTGAAAGGAACAGGTTGGGTATAAACTCCTCATGGACAGTCCCAAGCCCAACTGTGAAAGAAGAAGTTAGTTATGAACTCCCCTGGGCAGTCCAAATTCCGACTGTGAAAGGAGGAGAGTTGGCTATAAACTCCTCATGGACAGTCCCCAACCCAGATGTGAAAGGAGGAGGGCTGGGTTTGTACTCCCCATGGGCAGGACTGTTGATGCAGAGTTCATAACCAACTCTCCTCCGTTCACAGTTGGGTTTGGGACCGTCCATGGGGAGTTCATACCCAACTCTCCTCCTTTCACAGCCAGATTTGGGACTGTCCATGGGGAGTTCATAACCAACCCTCCTTTCACAGTCGGGTTTGGGACTGTCCATGGGGAGTTCATAACCAACCCTCCTTTCACAGCCAGATTTGGGACTGTCCATGGGGAGTTCATAACCAACCCTCCTTTCACTGTCGGGTTTGGGACTGTCCCTGGGGTGTTCATAACCAACTCTCCTTTCACAGTCGGGTTTGGGACTGTCCCTGGGGAGTTCACACCCAACTTTCACAGACGGGTTTGGGTCTATCCATAGGGAGTTCATACCCAACCCTCCTTTCACAGTCAGGCTTGGGACTGTCCATGGGAGTTAATACCCAACTCCTTTTCCAGTCGGGTTTGGGACTGTCCATGTCCATGGGAATTTCATACCCCCCTCCCCCCCACAGTCCTGCTTCATAACAATTCCGGATTTCTGATGTCCAGAATAGTGTGACCTTGAGGGCTGACCAACTCTTGTAGTTATACTGAGCCCCAGCCAGACGGATGTGGTCTACCATAACTCAAACATTTTTCACACCTTTTGAACAAATAGCTGACTGGTACTGCAAATATGGAAGAAACTGTCATGTCAGAAGCCACCGACTTTCTACTTCAACACACTTGCAGATCCGTTGTGTTCCTCTGGACATCCGGCCCACTCCTATATCTCCTACTGACTGATACAGACACCATTCGCATGTGACTCTGCTCAAATCAATTCTTCCTCATTGGGGAACCAAGTAATGACTTGGATGAGGGAATTAAATGCAGCATCTCCAAGTTTGCGGATAACACGAAGCTGGGCGGCAGTGTTAGCTGTGAGGAGGATGCAGGGTGACTTGGATAGGTTAGGTGAGTGGGCAAATTTATGGCAGATGCAATTTAATGTGGATAAATGTGAAGTTATCCACTTTGGTGGCAAAAACAGGAAAACAGATTATTATCTGAATGGTGGCCGATTAGGAAAAGGGGAGGTGCAACGAGACCTGGGTGTCATTATACACCAGTCATTGAAAGTGCAAGTATTGCAAGTACAGCAGGTGGTGAAAAAGGCGAATGGTGTGCTGGCATTTATAGCGAGAGGATTCGAGTACAGGAGCAGGGAGGTACTACTGCAGTTGTACAAGGCCTTGGTGAGACTACCCCTGGAGTATTGTGTGCAGTTTTGGTCCCCTAATCTGAGGAAAGACATCCTTGCCATAGAGGGAGTACAAAGACGGTTCACCAGATTGATTCCTGGGATGGCAGGACTTTCATGTGATGAAAGACTGGATGAACTAGGCTTATACTCGTTGGAATTTAGAAGATTGAGGGGGGACCTGATTGAAATGTATAAAATCCTAAAGGGATTGGACAGGCTAGATGCAGGAAGATTGCTCCCGATGTTGGGGAAGTCCAGAACAAGGGGTCACAGTTTGAGGATAAAGGGGAAGCCTTTTAGGACCGAGATTAGGAAAAACTTCTTCATACAGAGAGTGGTGAATCTGTGGAATTCTCTGCCACAGGAAACAGTTGAGGCCAGTTCATTAGCTATATTTAAGAGGGAGTTAGATATGGCCCTTGTGGCTAAAGGGATCAGGAGGTATGGAGGGAAGACTGGTACAGGGTTCTGAGTTGGATGATCAGCCATGATCATACTGAATGGCGGTGCAGGCTCAAAGGGCCAAATGGCCTACTCCTGCACCTATTTTCTATGTTTCTACATTACTCATCCCACAGGATTCACGAAGCAACCCTCTGGTATTTTCCAGTGAGTGAAAAAGGGCTGGTTTTATAGATAACAAAGTTCCTATTTGCATATCAGTGAGTTTTTTGTGTGTGTGTGTGTCTATTCACATCTGGATATCTGTGCCTCTGTCTGTGTGTTGGAGATATTTTGCCACTTATGCACCTACCTTTGGTCCTATGGAAAAGTCAGTGAGTCCACTACATGGGTGCATGGAAAGGTGGGAGTATTTACGGTTTGTCTCCCTGAAATAGAGTCAGAATCTGGTTTATTATCACTGACATGTGCTGTAAAATTTGTTGATTTACAGCAGCCATACAGTGCAATATGTAGAAACAATACTATAGGTTATAAGAAGAAATATAAAAATAAATTAGTACAAAAAGAGAGCTTATTAGGGAGGTTGTGTTCATGGGTTCCCAGATCATCCAGAAATCTGATATCAGAGGGGAAGAAGCTGCTCCTAAAACATTGTACGTGTGTGTTCAGTGTCCTTCTCCTCCTCCTGATTGGTAGTAATGAGAGGAGTTATGTCCTGAGTGGTGAAGGTTCTTGATGATGGATGCTGCCTTTTGAAGAATCCTCAATGGCGATAGCTGTGTCCATGATAGAGTTTGCTGAGTCTACAGTCTTCTGCAGCTTTTTCCTGATCCTGTGTAGTATCCCCTCTGTACCAGACCGTGATGCAACCAGTTAGAATGTCCCCCACTGTATATCTGTAGAAACTTGCAACAGTTTTTGGAGCAAATCTCAAACTCCTAATGAAACATAGCCACTGGCATACCTTCCCCATAATTGCATCAATACATTGGGCCCAGGATAGACTTCCAGAAATGTGGGCAACCTGGACCTTGAAGCTGCTTACCCTTCCCACTGTGGATTGTACGTCAAAGTTTCATGAGTTGAGAGTGAGGGATTGAACATTGATGACTGGAGAGAGTTGATGTGAGGATAGGATTCCTTCATCGTCCCACCTTCCATATCGCCAACCCTAACTGCACTTTAATGATATCAAGCTCCCTCAGTCAGAAATTTTGATATCCCCTCCTCTGTGTGTGGGCAATTGCTTCTCTGAACAATAAGGCTTGAGATTTGGTAGGAAAAAGGAACAGCAGAATGCTTCTCAGACGAGAGAAATTGAAAGGAGTTGGTGTTCAGGGGGTCTTGGTTGTGTTTGCACATAACTCACAGGGTGTTAACATTCAATTACAGAAGCAACCAGCAAGCTCACCAGAACTCTGACCCTTATTCCATGAGCATTTGAGGGTAAAGGCAAGGTGGACAGCATGAAGAAATTCGCCCCGAAGTAGTATGATCACTTGTATTGTGTATGATGTTCTCCTTTGGGTGCCTATAGAGAACGATGTGGTACACTGTAAGCAAGGGAAGTGTGCGTGTGGATATTTGTTGAGTCCTTTGGTTGATCAGTCTCTCCTTTCAGCGATAGTGCCTGTTCTCTGTGGCATAGCAGAGCTCTCTCATGTTGTGCAGCTCCCCCAACTCTATCTATTGAGTGCAATGTCTTTCCAGTTCCAGGGTAAAGACGTTTTATTGAAATTGCATGGTAAGACCATATACACCTTTCATATTGAACAACTTCTCCTCTGCCACAGTCCATGAACCTGGGAACACATCCCCATTTATTTATTTATTTATTTATTTATTTACTTGTTTATTTTTGTAACTTGTAGAAATATTTTTAAATATTGTACTGTACTGCCAACATAAAACAACACATTTCATGATAGATATCAGTAATAATAAGCCCAATTCTGAAATGTTTGCTATTTAATCTTGGATTTCATAACAGGAGAGATTGAACAGATAGGACCCATACTATCAGAAAAATTGGCATGATATTGTTGAACCATATTAAGTTCTGGGTTTGAGAGTGGACCATAGTCAGTCTCAAATTAGAATGTAGTCATTTAGAACAGAACTGAGGAAAAAAATCTTCACTCAGAGCAATGAACCCTTTGCTGCAAGGACGTGGCTGTGGGGGGAACCCAAGTGCTGGACACAGGCACGGAGGCAGGATCAAGAGGCGTTAGCACAGTCGCAAGCATGGAATAGGTATTCAGTAGTCTTTACACAGAGACAAGGTTCACATAGAGAATCCAGGAAAACGATGCGGAACTTCAAACTGACAGTCCTAAAGAACCATGAAACAAGGTTGTCAAGAGTCGACCAATGAAACCATAGAAACTACAGCACAGAAACAGGCCCTTTGGCCCTTCTTGGCTGTGCCGAACCATTTTCTGCCTAGTCCCACTGACCTGCACACAGACCATATCCCTCCATACACCTCCCATCCATGTATCTGTCCAATTTATTCTTAAATGTTAAAAAAGAACCTGCATTTACCACCTCATCTGGCAGCTCATTCCATACTTCCACCACTGTTGGAAGAAGCCCCCTCTAATGTTCCCTTTAAACTTTTCCCCCCTCACCCTTAACCCATGTCTTCTGGTTTTTTTTCCTCCCCTTGCCTCAGTGGTAAAAGCCTGCTTGCATTCACTATCTATACCCATCATAATTTTATATACCTCTATCAAATCTCCCCTCATTCTTCTACGCTCCAGGGAATAAAGTCCTAACCTATTCAACCTTTCTCTGTAACTGAGTTTCTCAAGTCCCGGCAACATCCTTGTAAACCTTCTCTGCACTCTTTCAACCTTATTTATATCCTTCCTGTAATTTGGTGACCAAAACTGAACACAATACTCCAGATTTGGCCTCACCAATGCCTTACACAACCTCATCATAACATTCCAGCTCTTATACTCAATACTTTGATTAATAAAGGCCAATGTACCAAAAGCTCTCTTTATGACCCTATCTACCTGTGACGCCACTTTTAGGGAATTTTGTATCTGTATTCCCAGATCCCTCTGTTCCACTGCACTCCTCAGTGCCTTACCATTAACCCTGTATGTTCTACCTTGGTTTGTCCTTCCAACGTGCAATACCTCACACTTGTCAGTATTAAACTCCATCTGCCATTTTTCAGCCCATTTTTCCAGCTGGTCCAAGGCCCTCTGCAGGCTCTGAAAACCTTCCTCACTGTCTACTACACCTCCAATCTTTGTATCATCAGCAAACTTGCTGATCCACAGGCCTCCACTCAGAGAAGCAATTCTCTACCACCACTCTTTGGCTTCTTCCATTGAGCCAATGTCTAATCCAATTTACCACCTCTCCATGTATACCTAGCGACTGAATTTTCCTAATTAACCTCCCATGCAGGACCTTGTCAAAAGTCTTACTGAAGTCCATGTAGACAATATCCACTGCCTTCCCTTCATCCACTTTCCTGGTAACCTCCTTGAAAAACTCCAACAGATTGGTCAAACATGACCTACCACGCACAAAGCCAATGTTGACTCTCCCTAATAGGCCCCTGTCTATCCAAATGCTTGTAGATTCTGTCTCTTAGTACTCCCTCCAATAATTTACCTACTGCTGACATTAAACTCACCGGCCTATAATTTCCCAGATTACTTTTCGATCCTTTTTTAAACAACGGAACAACATGAGCCACTCTCAATCCTCCGGCACTTCACCCGTAGACAGCGACATTTTAAATATTTCTGCCAGGGCCCCCGCAATTTCAACACTAGTCTCCTTCAAGGTCCGAGGGAACACTGTCAGGTCCTGGGGATTTATCCACTTTAATTTTCCTCAAGACAGCAAGCACCTCCTCCTTTTTAATCTGTACAGTTTCTATGGTCCCACTACTTGATTCCCTCAATTCCACAGATTTCATGCCAGCTTCCTTAGTAAATACAGACGCAAAAAACCTATTTAAGATCTCCCCCATTTCCTTTGGTTCCGCACAAAACCGACCACTCTGATCTTCAAGAGGACCAATTTTATCCCTTACAATCCTTTTACTCTTAATATACTTGTAAAAGCTCTTTGGATTATCCTTCACTTTGACCGCCAAGGCAACCTCATGTCTTCTTTTTGCCCTCCTGATTTCTTTCTTAAGTATTTTCTTGCACTTGTACACCTCAAATACCTGATTTACCCCCTGTTTCCTATACATTTCATACAACTCCCTCTTCTTCTTTATCAGAGTTGCAATATCCCTTGAGAACCAAGGTTCCTTATTCCTATTCAATTTGCCTTTAATCCTGACAGGAACATACAAACTCTGCACTCTCAACATTTCCCCTTTGAAGGCTTCCCACCTACCAATCACATCTTTGCCAGAGAACAAATCCACACTTTTTAGATCCTTTCTCATTTCTTCAAATCTGGCCTTCTTCCAGTTCAGAACCTCAACCCTGGGACCAGATCTATCCTTGTCCATGATCGAATTGAAACTAATGGTGTTATGATCACTGGAACCAAAGTGCTTCCGTCACCTGCTCTAATTTGTTTCCTAACAGGAGATCCAATATTGCATCCCCTCTAGTTGGTCCCTCTATATATTGATTTAGAAAACTTTCCAGAACACATTTTACAAACTCTAAACCATCTGGACCCCTAACAGTATGGGAGTCCCAATCAATGTATGGAAAATTAAAATCCCCTACCACCACAACCTTATGTTTCCTGCAGTTGCCTGCTCTCTCCGCAGATTTGCTCTTCCAAGTCTCGTTGGCTATTGGGTGGTCTGTAATATAACCCCACTAATGTGGCCATACCTTTCCTGTTTCTCAGCTCCACCCATAAGGACTCAGTAGACAAGCCCTCTAATCTGTCCTGCCTGAGCACTGCTGTAATATTTTCCCTAACAAGCAATGCTACTCCCCCACCTTTCATTCCTCTGCCTCGATCACATCTGAAACATCGGAACCCTGGAATATTAAGCTGCCAGTCCTGCCCCTCCTGTAGCCAAGTTTCACTAGTTGCTACAACATCATAATTCCACGTGTCAGTCCACGCCCTCAACTCATCCGCCTTCCCCGCAATACTCCTAGCATTGAAATATATACATCTCAAGACTTTTACCACCACTCACAACCTTTCTATCAGCGGATTTGCTTAAACTTTCAACATCATTTATTTTCACCCTAGCCACACTGTCAGCTCTGGCACTCTGGTTCCCATCCCCCTGCAAATCTAGTTTAAAGCCTCCCCAATAGCACTAACAAACCTCACTGAAAGGATAGTTCCCCCTGTAGTTCAAGTGTAACCCGTCTGTCTTGTACAGGTCCCACCTGCCCCAGAAGAGGTCCCAATGATCCTGAAATCTGAAACCCTGCCCCCTACACCAGTTCCTCAGCCACTTGTTCCTACCCTCACTGGCACGTAGCACAGGTAGCAATCCTGAGATTACCACCCTCGAGGTCCTGCTTTTCAACTTCCTACCAAGCTGTCTATACTCACTCTCCATGACCTCCTCTCTCTTCCTCGCTATGTCATTGGTACCAATGTGCACCACGACATGAACTGGCAGCTCCTTGTTGTGATTACAAGGTTTTTATCCTGCAGTTACTGATGGAAGGCAGGTGTGTGTAATTAGTGGAACTGGGAATGATTGGAAGTTATAAGAGGGGATTGAGACCCAATTACTGAGGTAATAACAAGGTGGGGAATTGCCAGATGGGACCATGACAGTACCCTCCTCAACAGGAGCCTCCAGGCTTGTCTGGATGGTCCCGATGAAAACCCTGGATAAGGGAAGGGTCCAGGATGAAGGAGCGGGGAACCCAGGAATGCTCTTCTGGACCGTACCCTTCCCAGTCTACCAGGTATTGGAAACACCTGCCCTGACGGCACACATCCAGTAGTCGGACGGTGTATTCTGGATAGTTGTCAATGATGTGGGCAGGTGGGGGAGTCTCAGTCAGAGGACACAAGGGGCTGACGGAAGCTGGCTTTAATTGGGAAGCATGAAAGGCAGGGTGGATGCGCATAGATCTTGGCAGTTTAAGTCGAACTGCTGTGGGATTGATGACCCTTTCGACCTTGAATGGTCCCAGGAAGCAAGGGGCAAGTTTCCTAGGCTCATTTTTGTGCGGGCTGTCCTTGGATGAAAGCCACACCATCCGCCCAGGTCAGTACTCGGGCACCGAGTCTGGTATCGGTTGGTGGTTTTCTAATTGTGATTTGCTGATCTGAGTAGGGGCATACGTGTCTCCTCCCAAACCTTAAGGCACCAATTGATATGGTCCTGAATCGATGGCACCACGATCTCCTCTTCTTGCCTGGGGAACAGCGGGGGTTGGTACCGAAGGGAACACTTGAAGGGAGGCCTTCCAATGGCAGAACTCAGAGAGTTCTGGGTGTACTCAACCCACAGGAGGTGGTCACTCCAAGTAGACGGGTTGTTTGCCGTTACACAACATAGCGTTGCCACCAAGTCCTGGTTGACCTGTTCCGTCTACCCATTCATCTGGGGGTGGAAGCCGGATGACAGGCTGACCGATGTGCCCAAGGCTTGACAGATGCGCCCAAGGCTTGACCGAAGGCTTTCCATACTTGCGAGACAAACTGGGGACCTCGATTGGAGACTATGTCCGGCAGGGATTCTGTGGAGGCAGAAGACGTGGTGGACGAGGAGGTCTGTGATTTCTTGAGCAGAAGGGAGTTTTAGGAGGGCTACAAAGTGCACCGCCTTGGAGAACCAGTCTACTACGGTGAGGACAGTGATGTTTCTGCGGGAAGGGAGTAGACCGGTGACAAAGTCTAGGGCGATGTGCAACCAGGGACAGGTAGAGGACGAAGTAGCCCCACAGGTGGCTGATGGGAGGCTTTTTCACGGGCACAGATGGAACATGCCGAGACATAGGAATGGGTTTCCACCTCCATGGAAGGCCACTAAAAGTGTCTTTTCAGGAGATCCAGGGTCCAATCACTCCTGGGGTGGCAGGCGAACCCAGATGTATGCCCCCATTGGAGAACCTGGGATCTGACGGAATTGGGCACATACAGGCAATCAGCGGGTCCATTGCCGGGGTCAAAGTCATCCCATTGAGCTTCCTTTACTTTGGATTCGATCTCCTGACGGTTGCTACCACGCAGGATGGTGGGAGGATAGTATCTGGGCTGGAAGTGTCCTCCTTGGAGTTGTATTGACAGGAGAGCGCGTCAGGTTTCCCGTTATTGGACCCCGGACAGTACGTGAGGGAAAATTTGAACCGTCCAAAAAAATTATGCCCAACAGGCCTGGCAGGTGTTCAAACATTTTGCGGTCTGAATATAATCCAGGTTCTTATGATCCTCCACTCCTCCAATGCTAGTTTGACTGCCAGTAGTTCCCGATTCCCCACATCGTAATTCTGCTCAGCAGGGGACAGCCAGCGAGAAAAGAAGGCACAGGGATGAAGCTTCTCGTCCGGACTTGACCGTTGGGACAGGACTGCTCCTACCCTGGAGTCAGAGGCGTCCACCTCAACAATGAATCGGCGGAAAGGGTCTGGATGGACCAGGATGGGAGTGGTGGTGAAACGCCTCTTCAGGCCAGTCAATGCTGAGTCAGCTTCGGAGTCCCAACAAAAAAAGGTGTGGTAGGGGAGGTAATCCGGGTAAGGGGGGCCGCCACTCGACTGTAGTCCCTGATAAATCGGTGGTAGAAGTTCGCAAACCCCAGGAATCACTGAAGTTGCTTGTGGGTCGTGGGCTTAGGCCATTCTTCCACTACCCGGATTTTCTCAGGGTCTGCTCTCACCTGCCCGCTCTCAATGATATAGCCCAGGAAGCTGACCAAAGGAATGTGGAACTCACATTTCTCTGCCTTCACAAATAACTGGTTTTCCCCATAGTCTCTGGAGGACTAGACGGACATAGTGAATGTGTTTCTGGGGGCTGTTAGAAAATATCAAGATATAATCGAGGTAAATGAATTCGAAGCAATTAATAAAGTCCCTCAGCACATCATTGATTAGGGCTTGAAAAACAGCGGGAGCAGTGGTAAGGCCAAACAGCATGACCAAGTATTCGAAGTGGCCCAGAGGTGTATTAAAGGCTGTCTTCTGCTCATTCCCCTCCTTCATCCTGACTAGATGGTATGCATTATGAAGGTCCAACCTCGAGATGGTGGCAGCTCCATGCAGTGGTTCAAATGTTGAACTAATGAAGGGTAGTGGGCACTTACTTTTAACTGTTAAATTGTTTAGGCCTCAGTAATCAATACAAGGATGAAGCGACCCATCCTTCTTTTCTACAAAGAAGAAACCGACACCTACCGGGGAGGATGAAGGTCTAATAATGCCCGCCGCGAAGGACTCTCTAATGTACTTCTCCATGGCCACTCTTTCCAGTCAGGATAGGTTATAAAGACAAATGGTGGGTAGGGAGGCCCCAGGGAGAAGGTCAATAGCGCAATCATACGGGTGGTGCGGAGGCAGGGAAAGAGCTCGTTGTTTATTGAATACCTGTTCCAGGTCATGGTATTCTGTGGGGACTCTGGACAAGTCGAGGGATTCAAGACAGGCAGGGTCGCGGTAGCCTCCCTGGAAAATGGGGCCGACCGCAGACAGTAGACATGGCAAAACGGGCTCCAGCTGGTTATCCTCCCAGTAGACCAGTCGATGTGGAGATTGTGGTGGTTCAGCCATGGGTATCCTAGAACTTGAGGCGAATGGATGAGATTGAACCATACCTCCTCCCAATGGTGTCCGGACAGAATCAAGCTCAGGGGCGGCATACCATTGGTCACCCAAGCCAACAGTTTTCCATCCAGTGCCCAGGCCTCCAGGGGGTAGTTAGCAGCTCACAAGGTATTCCAGCCTGGGAGGCTATGTCTTCATCCAGCAGATTGCCCTCAGCACTGGAATCCACCAAGGCGGATAGGGACAAGGACTGTCGTTGGTAATTCACGGTAGCCAGGATCTGCATCCGGGTTTGGGGAACAGAAGGGAGTGTTGTCTGACTCACCAGAACAGGAGTGGGAGCTCTGCGAGGAACGGAGGGGAGAGAGAGTTTAGTGCTGGTAGAAGATGGTAAGGTGGGACGTGGGCTGACCCGAGGAGCTGGTCTTTTCTCTCAGACGCTCTCGAAGTTGATTATCTAGCCTGGTGGTTAGAGAGATCAGAGTCCAGGCTGTCCACATCATCCCTCACTGCCAGTTCATCTTTTATCTTATCTGAGAGACTGTGGCAGAACACCCCTGTAGGGCCTCGTCATTCCATCCTGAGACGGCCGCTAAGGTTCAAAACTCAATGGAGTACTTCGCTACGCTCCACGAGCCCTGACAAAGAGTCAGCAAGTGCCTTGCAGTGTCTTTACCGCAAATGGGCTGTTCAGAGACCTTTCTCATTTCAGAGACGAAGGAGGGGAAGGAGGAATAAACCTCTGGTCAGTTATCAGATATCGCAGTGGCCCATGCCAAGGCATCCCCTCGTAACAGCCCCATGATGTACGTGATCTTTGATCTATCTGAAGTATACGTACGTGGCTGTAGCTCAAAGACCATGGAGCATTGTAATAAGGCCCGGCACCTCCCAAGGTCCCCAGTGTAGGGTTCCGGCTCGGGTACATACGACTCTCGAGGGGATTGTGTTGCCAACCCCAGGGGCGTAGCCATCCCTGACTGTGTGGTTTGGTCAGGGTTGTTGAAAGGGACGGAGTAAGGGAAGCAGATATCTGGGCCACTCGTTCTCGACTATACCTCTTCCCACCCCGCCACATGCAAAAATGCCGTTCCCTATTCCCAGTTCCTCCGTCTCCACATCTGCTCCCAGGATGAGGTTTTCCATTCCAGGACATCTCAAAAGTCCTCTTTCTTTAAGACCATAAGACAAAGGAGCAGAAGTCAGCCATTTGGCCCATCGAGTTTGCTTCACCATTTTATCATGAGCTGATCCATTCTCCCATCTAGCCCCACTCCCCCGCCTTCTCACCATAACGTTTGATGCCCTGGCTACTCAGATACCTATCAATCTCTGCCTTAAATACACCCAATGACTTGGCCTCCACTGCTGCCCGTGGCAACAAATTCCATAGATTCACCACCCTCTGGCTAAAAAAATTTCTTCACATTTCTTTTCTGAATGGGTGCCCTTCAATCCTCAAGTCATGCCCTCTCGTACTAGACACCCCCATCATGGGAAACAACTTTGCCAAATCCACTCTGTCCATGCCTTTCAACATTCGAAATGTTTGAGGTCTGCCCTCATTCTTCTAAACTCCAAGGAATACAGTCCACGAGTGGACAAACGTTCCTCATGTTAACCCTCTCATTTCCAGAATCATTCTAGTGAATCTTCTCTGTATCCTCTCCAACATCAGCACCTCCTTCCTTAAATAAGGAGACCAAAACTGCCCACAGTACTCCAAGTGAGGTGTCACCAGCGCCTTATAGAGCCTCAACATCACATCCTTGCTCCTATACTCTATTCCTCTAGAAATGAATGCCAACATTGCATTCGCCTTCTTCACTGACTCAACCTGGGGGTTAACCTTAAGGGTATCCTGCACGAGGACTCCTAAGTCCTGTTGCATCTCAGAACTTTGAATTTTTCCCCATTTAACTAATAGTCTGCCTGTTTAATTTTTCTGCCAAAGTGCATAACCATACACTTGCCAACATTGTAATTCATTTGCCACTTCTTTGCCCATTTTTCCAATCTATCCAAGTCTCTCTGCAGACTCTCCGTTTCCTCAGCACTACCGGCCCCTCCACCTATCTTCGTATCATCAGCAAACTTAGTCACGAAGCCATCTATTCCATAATCCAAATCATTGATCTACAACGCAAAAAGTGGCCCCAACATGGACCACTGGTAACCAGCAGCCAACCAGAATAGGATCCCTTTATTCCCACTCTGTTTACTGCCAATCAGCCAACACTCTATCCACATATGTAACTTTCCCGTAATTCCATGGGCTCTTATCTTGTTAAATAGCCTCATGCGTGGAACCTTGTCAAAGGCCTTCTGAAAATCCAAATATACAACATCCACTTCATCTCCCTTGTCTAGCCTACTTGCAATTTCCTCAAAAAATTATAATACATTTGTCAGGCAGGATTTTCCTTTAAGGAATCCATGCTGAGTTCTGCCCATCTTGTCATATGCCTCCAGGTACTCTGTAACCTCATCCTTGACAATCGACTCCAACAACTTCCCAACCACTGATGTCAAGCTAACAGGTCTAAATTTCCTTTTTGCTTCCTTGCCCCCTTCTTAAATAGCAGAGTGACATTTGCAATCTTCCAGTCCTCCAGAACCACGCCAGAATCTATCGACTTTTGAAAGATCATCGCTAATGCCTCCGCAATCTCCACAGCTACTTCCTTCAGAACACGAGGGTGCATTCCATCTGGTCCGGGAGATTTATCTACCCTTAGACTATTCAGCTTCCTGAGTACTTTCTCTGTCATAATTGTGACTGCACACACTTCTCTTCCCTGCCACCCTTGAGTGTCCGGTATACTGCTAATGTCTTCCTCAGTGAAGACTGATGCAAAATACTCATTCAGTTCCTCCATCTCCTTATCTCCCAATTTCTCCAGCATCATTTTCTATCAGTCCTATATCTACTCTCACCTGTCTTTTACTCTTTATATACTTGAAAAAGCTTTTAGTATCCTCTGATATTAATTGCTAGCTTC
Source organism: Mobula hypostoma (assembly GCF_963921235.1). Lineage (NCBI taxonomy): Eukaryota > Metazoa > Chordata > Chondrichthyes > Myliobatiformes > Myliobatidae > Mobula > Mobula hypostoma. The sequence goes on from NC_086104.1 coordinate 115,037,394, forward strand.
CTTTCATAGTTTATCTTTCCCTCTTAATGACCTTCTTAGTTTCCTTTTGTAAGGTTTTAAAAACTTCCAATCCTCTGTCTTCTGACTAATTTTTGCTTCCTTGTATGCCCTCTCCTTTGCTTTAACTTTGGCTTTGACTTCTCTTCTCAGCCACGGTTGCATCCTTTTTCCATTCGAAAATTTTTTTTGGAATATACCTGTCTTGCACCTTCCTTGCTTCTCGCATAAACTCCAGCCACTGCTGCTCTGCCGTCTTTCCTGCCAGTGTCCCTTTCCAGTCAACTTTGGCCAGTTCCTCTCTCATGCCACGGTAATTTCTTTTACTCCACTGAAATGCCGACACATCGGATTTCGCTTCTCATTTTCAAATTTCACAGTGAACTCAATCATGTTATGATCACTGTCTCCTAAGGGTTCCTTCACCTCAATCTCTCTAATCACCTCCAGTTCATTACACAATACCTAATCCAGTACAGCTGATCCCCTAGTGGGCTCAACAACAAGCTGTTCTAAAAAGCCATCTCGCAGACATTCTACAAATTCTCTTGAGATCCAGTGCCAACCCAATTCTCCCAATCCACTTGCATCTTAAAATCCCCCACAATTATCATAACACTGCCCTTCTGACAAGCCTTTTCTATTTTCTGTTGTAATTTGTAGTCCACATCACTGCAGCTGGTTGGAGGCCTATAAATAACTGCCATCAGGGTCCTTTTACCCCTGCGATTTCTTAGCTCAACCCTTAAAGATTCTGCACCTTCAGACCCTCTATCACCTCTTTCTAATGATTTAATATCATTTCTTACCAATAAAGCCACGCCTCCCCCTCTGCCTACCTTCCTATCCTTCCGATACACCGTGTATCCTTGGACGTTCAGGTCCCAGAGACGTGCATCCTTTAGCCACGTCTCAGTGATGGCCACAATCTCATTCCTGCCAATCTGTAGCTGTACGACAAGATCATCCACCTTATTCCTTATGCCGTGTGCATTTAAGTACAACACCTTAAGACCCGTATTTGATACTTGCTTTGATTTCACTGCAACTTTATTGCACTGCAACTCATCCCAATGGCTACAAATTTGCCCCATCACCTGCCTGTCTTTCCTGACATCTTTACTGCTCACTATCTTAGAGCAGAGAAAGGGAAAAACAGAAATAAATCTATCATTCTGGTTCCCATCCTGCTGCCAAATTAGTTTAAACCCTCCCTAACAGCGCTATTAAACTTTCCCACCAGGATATTGGTCCCCTTCAGGTTCAGGTGTAACCTGTCCATTTTGAACAGGTCATACTTCCCCAGAAGAGATCCCAATTATCCAAAAACCTGAAGCCCTTCCCCATGCACTGGTCTCTCAGCCACGCATTCATCTGCCTAATCCTACTATTGCCCTCGCAAGCACGTGGCACAGGTAGCAATCCCGAGATTACTACCTTGGAGGTCCTGCTTCTCAGCTTCCTTCCTAACTCCCAGAAATCTCTCTTCAGGACCTCCTCCTTTGTCCTATCTATGTCATTGGTACCAACATGTACTAAGACAACTGACTGCTCACCCTCCCCCTTCAGAATATTCTGGACCCGATCTGAGACATCCCGTACCCTGGCACCTGGGAGGCAACACACCATGCGGGTATCTCTATCAGGCTCACAGAATCTCCTGTCCATTCCCCTGACTATGGAATCCCCTATGACTACCGCATTCCTCTTCTCCCTCCTCCTCTCCTGCACAACAGCGCCAGGCTCAGTGCCAGAGACCCAGTCACCATGGGCATCAACAGCATCTAGAACAAGATATTTATTGCTGAGGGGGACAGCCACAGTTGTGGTCTCCACTATCCGGGCATTTCCCTTCCCTCTCTTGACAGTGACTCAGTTTTCTGACCCCTGTAGCCTAGGGATGACTACCTCCCTGTAGCTCCTGTCTATCACCTCTTCACTTTCCCTGATAAGCAGTAGGACATCAAGCTGCAGCTCCAGATCCCTAACACGGTCTCTGAGGAGCTGCAACTCAGTGCACCTGGTGCAGATGTGGCCATCAGGGAGGCTGGAGGTCTCCCAGGATTCCCACATCTGACACCCTGAACAAAGCACTAACCCTGCAGGCATGCTACCTAATTCTACAGGAATGAAACAGGAAAAATAGGTCTACTCACCCACTTACCTCATGGTTTCCCTTCTGCCATCATCAATGATGCCCTCACCCGCATCCCCTCCAATTCCCACACTTCAGCCCTCACCTCGGCCTCCCATCACAACAACAGGGCCAGAGTTCTCCTTATCCTCACCTACCACCCCGCCAGCTTCCGGATCCAGCATATTATCTTCCGCGACCTTCAACAGGACCCCACCACTAAGCACATCTTTCCCTCTCTACCTTCCAAAGGGATCATTCCCTCCGCGACTCTCTGGTCCACACATCCCTCCCCACGGATCTCCCACCCGGCACTTATCCCTGTAAGCACAAGTACTACACCTGTCCCTACACCTCTCTTGCCACCATTCAGGGCCCCAAACGGTCCTTCCAGGTAAAGCAACACTTCACTTGAGTCTGTGGGGGTCATCTATTGCATCCGGTGCTCCCGGTGCGGCCTCCTCTACATCAGTGAAACCTGACGCAGATTGGGGGAACCGCTTTGTCGAGCACCTCCGCTCCGTCCGCCACAACAGACAGATCTCCCGGTTGCCACCCACTTCAACTCTGCATCACATTCCCATTTGGATATGTCCATACTACTGCCATGATGAGGCTAAACTCAGATTGGAGGAGCAATACCACATATACCCCCCGGAAAGGGTAGTCTCCAGCCCCTGGGCATGAACATTGAATTCTCGAACTTCCAGTAATTCCCTCCCTTCCCCCATCCCATTTTCACTGCCCCCTCCCCCAGCTGCCTATCACCTCCCTCATGGTTCCACCTCCTTCTACTACCCATTGTGTTTTCCCCTATTCCTTCACCTTTCCTGCCTATCACCTCCCTGCTTCCCCTCCCCTCCCCTCCCCCACCCCTTTATCTTTCCCCTTACTGGTTTTTCACCTGGAACCTACCAGCCTCCTCCTTCCCACCTTCTTTATAGGACCCCTGCCCCTTCCCTCTTCTGTCCTGACAAAGGGTTCCAGCCTGAACCATTGACTGATGGTTTCCACAGATGCTGCCCAACCTGCTGAGTTCCTCCAGCATGTTGTGAGTCCACTTGTTCACTGACCTTCCTCACATCCGTGGATAGTGTGCAAAGGTTTTCCATGACCTCCTTGAGCAGTTGGCCTATTGCACAGGGTCCGTATCTGCTGGGTTTCATTCTTGGTCAGTTCATTCTGTTGCAACAACATGGCTGTGGGGGAAACCCAAGTGCTGGACACAGGCACAGAGGTAGGATCAAGAGGCATTAGCACAGTCACAAGCGAGGAATAGGTATTCAGTAGTCTTGTAACTTTGTTTCATAGTTTTTTTTATATAGGACTGTCAGTTTGAAGTTCTGCATCGTTTTCCTGGATTCTCTATCTGAACCTTACACAGAGACAAGGTTCAGATAGAGAATCCAGGAAAACGATGCAGAACTTCAAACTGACAGTCCTATATATTTAAAAAAAAACTATGAAACAAAGTTACTCATACAGGAGTCAACCAACAAACTGGCAGCTCCTTGTCTGTCTGTATCTTGTTTTACGGCGGTTGGCATCCAGCTTAATGGTGCATTACTGCCACCCTCTACTCCAGAATGTGCATGAGACATACATCCTAAATCCCTTCACCCAATCACACACACACGCGCACACACACACACACACAAACCTACACTTCACCCTCCCATCTTTGACCATCCTAGTATCCTATTCCTGTTTATTCGTCATATTCTATAAAAAAACCCTGTACCCCTTAAAAACGCTAAAAATACCCGGACTTGTGCTCTCTCACCCATGCCCAGCAACCTTTTTAATGTAAATTCCTGCATCCCCAACTCCCGTAATTTATTTCTCATCATCTCTCTCTGTCTCCCATATTTCCCGCAACTCAGAACTACATGTTCTACTGACTCCTCTTCCTGACATTCCTCACACAATCCTGTCTGGTGTTTCCCTATCATTTTCAATGTTTTGTTTAATGCACAGTGCCCCAGCCTTAACCTAGTCCACACAATTTCCTCTCTTCTGTTTCCATTACCTACCCTAGTAACTGCAATACTTTTTTGTATTTGATATAAATGCCTCCCTTTCCCCTCCCTGTCCCATCTTTCTTGCCACATTCGGTTGACTTTTTCCCAGATTACACACTTAACCTCTGCTTTACTGATACTAATGTGCATTTCCATATTTTCTTTCTTTAACGCCCTCTTTGCCAACTCATCCACCCTCTCATTCCCCTTCACCCCTACATGTGCTGGAACCCATAGAAATTTTACCTGACTTCCCTGATTTGCAATTCTTGTAACTAACTGAAGGACTTCATAAAGTACATCTTGCCGACTGTTTGTGTGAAAAGACCTTAAACTTGCTAGAACTGAGGATGAATCTGAACATATCAATGCTTTGGATGGTCTGGCTTTCTGCACCCATTGCAACGCAACCAACACTGCCAGCATCTCTACTGTAAACACCCCTAACTTATTAGATGTTCTTCTGCTGATTCCAATTTCTTTTGCTGGTATTACCACCCCAAACCCTGTCACTCCTGTTTCAGGTTCCTTCGCACCATCTGTATAAATGTGAGTATAATCACTATACTTTTCCATCACATGACAGTTAAATGCATTTACCAAATCTGTTTTATATCTTTCTTTCCTTTTTACCTCTAACAAATGCCAGTCTATGTCAGGCCATACAAGCTTCCATGGAGCTACAACCGGATAAACTACTGAAGGACTTATCCTCAGATCAAACACTCCACATTCTTTCACGATATCATTCCCTACCCGACTAAAGGTATCCCTCTGAAACCTCCCATTTTCCCAGCACTCCTGCAACACTCCTTTAGTAGGGTGAGAATCATTGTGCCCCCGCAAGTTAGCCCAGTAGTTTGCCATCAGTTGCATCCTTCTTAGTTCCAAAGGCATTATTCCCATTTCTACCTGTCGGGCTGACACTGGTGACATTTTAAAAGCCCCACTGCACACTCTCAAGGCCTGAGCCTGAATCACATCCAGTTTCCTTATAAGAGACCTAGCTGCTGATCCATATACTATATTTCCATAATCCAATACAGATCTTACTAAAGCCACATACATTCTCTTCAAAGCTGAACAACTTGCTCCCCATTCCCTACCAGTCAAACATCTCATCACATTTATTACTTTTTTTACATTTCTCCTTAACTTTCCTGATATGGTCTGCCCATGTTAATCGTGAATCAAATATAACTCCCAGAAATTTAAATGATGCAACCCTTTCTAATTCAACCCCATACATCCTTAACTTCTTCCCTACCTCAACCCTTTTCCTGGTAACAAATACAGTTTGAGTTTTATCTACTGAAAATCTACATCCCCAATCATAACCCCACTCCATCACTTCATCAATTGCTTCTTGTAGTTTCCTGATTATATGGTCCATGTTCCTGCCTCTTTTCCACAAGGCCCCATCATCCGCAAACAGTGACCTACCTATATCCACTGGTACCTTTGTGAAGACATCATTGATCATAATCATGAAAAGTAATGGGCTAATCACACTACCTTGAGGTGTGCCATTTTCCACTATGTACTGTTTTGATAATTCTGATCCAATCCGAACTTGAATTTTTCTACCAAACAAAAAATCTTTAATCCAATTAAAAACTCTCCCACCAACCCCCATCTTGTGCAGTTTAATTAATAATCCTTCCTTCCACATCATATCATAGGCTTTTTCAATGTCAAAGAACACTGCCACTACTGACTCTCTATTTGCCTGGGCCTTCCTTATTTCAGTCTCTAACATTATCACTGAGTCCATGGAATTCCTTCCCTTTCTAAAACCACTCTGATAACTTGCCAGCATTCCCCTTTTCTCAAGCTCATATGATAACCATTCTGTTATCATCCTTTCCATTATCTTACATATACTTGATGTTAATGCAATTGGTCTGTAGCTAGTGGGTTTTGACAGATCCTTGCCAGGCTTCCGTATTGGAATTACTACTGCTTCTTTCCATGCACTTGGTCATCTTCCCTCCTCCCACACTCTGTTATAAAAATGCAGCAACTTCAAGAGCGCTCCTTCTCCTAGATTTTTTAGCATCACAGAGCATATCAGATCTTTCCCTGGGGAGGTTGGTCTCGATCTCTTTATTGCTCTCACCATTTCTGCTAATGTAAATGGATCATCAATTATATCATCTGTTCTTTCCCTCCTGCTTAACACACCTGAGTGTTGGCTCATTATTCTTTCCCTCCTTCTTCTCCCTTCTTCAGACAAATTTTCTGAACTGTGTATCAGTACAAATGACTTGGCCATGACCTCAGCCTTATCCCTACTGGAGACTGCAGTTTCCTCCTCAGATATCATTACTGGATATTCCCATTCCCTTCTATCTCCTCCCATCCTCTTAATCATTCCCCATATCTCTCCCACAGGTGTTGTTCTTCCTACCTTGTCGCAAAAACTCCTCCAACTTGTCCTTTTAGCTTGACGTATAGTTCTTCTCACCACTGCCTCTGCTTTCTTATATTGAACCAAATGCTGCATATTATGGGTTCTTTTAACTAGCCTGAATGCTCTATTTCTGTTTTTTACAGCCTGACAACATTCCTCTGTCCACCATGGTACCAGTTTTCTATTCATCCTATTTTTACTCCTAGGTATAGACCCTTCTGCTGCCATGATAATTGCTGAAGTCACCTGACTGTTTAATTCATCTACATTTCCAGAAATATCAATCTTTGTCAACCCTTCTTCACTCAACTTCTGGAACTGACCCCAATAAGCTTTTTCAAACACCCACTTTGGGGTTCCGCCACCTGGTCTTACTTCAACTCTTTCACCCGCTGAACACAAAACTGGGTAGTGATCACTGCCTACTGTTGAAGCAGTCCAAACTCCCCAGTTACTAATGCCAGCCAAGGTATTAGACACTAACGTAATATCTAACACTGACTCAGTTCCTGTTGTTATATCTATCCTTGTGCCGCTACCATCATTCATACACACCAAATCCCTTTCTTCCATCAAATCTTCAATTACCTTTCCATTTGGATCTGTAATCTGATCCCCCCATATTGTGCTATGAGCATTGAAATCTGCACACCACACTACTTTATGTCTGTTTTGTCCTTGTATCTTTAATAGGCTGTCCAAATCCAACCTTTTACATGGATTGTAGTAAATTATAACCACTCCCTCCCCTCTCTCCCACACTTCCACCACTATGTATTCCTGATCATCTCCTTTCTCCAGTACCCTATATGGTATACCTTGCTTGATTAACATAGCACAACCCCCTCCTCCCCCTAGATTTCTATCTTTCCTCATCATTGTATACCCATATACCACAAAGTCTAAAGTTGGTTTCAACCAAGTTTCCTGAATACACACTACATCCGGTTTTACAACCATTTCTTTAATAAAGTGCTTGAATTCCTGGCTATTGGCCAGTAAGCTCCTTGCATTCCCTTGTAAAAGAATCACCATAATTAGTATTAACCAACACATGACACTTCCTGGCTTGACTGATTACTGAGGTTCTCCCTCACTTCCTCCCATGTCAGTCCTACTAACCCTAAATGGTTTACTGCTGCTTTTACCACCAGCTGAATTTTGTCACTTTTAGACTTTACCTCAGCAGTACTATTAATCACTCCTGCAATGAATGTTACTAGAGCCTTTTTGTCTACGTAAATCCTGTCATTTCTTCTTTGTTGCATCTCTCGTATCCCTATTGCTCCCTGTTCATTAGGAGCATTATTCTGTTCTCTTGACATTCTTACAGCTTCTGCATAAGTGATCTTTCTTTTCACTCTTATTTCTTGAATTTTAGTCTCCCGTCTCACAACCTCACACCCACTATATGCAACATTATGAGCTCCTCCACAATTGCAGCATTTTGGTTGAACTCCTGTTCCACACTTTCTATATTCATGATCACCCCCACATCTAGCACATCTCCTCTGCCTTTTACAGTTTTTAGCCATGTGTCCAAACCTTTGACAATTATAGCACCTCAATGGCTTTGGCACATACACCCTTACTGGGTAACTCATGAAACCCAGGAACACCTTCCTTGGCACTCTTTCTTCTTCAAATTCAATCAATACTGATTCACTTTCCTTTTTCACTCCCTCCTTTGTTGTTTTCAGTCTTTGAACATTCATTACTTTCCCTCCTTTGATATTCCTCTTTATCTCCTCCATATTTATACTCATTGGTATCCCCGTGATCACTCCTTTACAACCACTGTTTTGTGCTCCCACCCTCCCAGTGTATTCCACCTTGCATTTTCCTATCTCTTTTGGCTTGAGTGCTTTCTCAAGTTGTTCCTCATTCGCACATCTTACCAATAAGTTGCCATCATTAAGGACTTTTGCAAATACTATTTCCCCTATCTTATTTGTCAGAGTTGTTGTTAGCACAAACAGGTTAATTTTCTTCATACGTCCCTGAGCCTTCTCATTAAACCTAATTATGACAACATCTCCTCTCTGAGCTTATTCATCTTCCTCACTTTCAGAGCTTTCTCCACTATCATTTCTTATTCTTTTATTCCCTTTGTCTTGGTTTTTATTCATCTGACCCCTCACTACCTCCTCATTCCCTTTATTTCTCCCTTCACAATAATCCACCTCTCCCCAGCTGCCTACCTCTGGTCCCAAGTCTCTATCCCTCTCCTTCTCCACTTTCTTTCCCTCAACCCCGCCTCTTATCTTGTCCGCCATTACCGGACCCACACAACCCCCTCCCAGCAATTTCCGTTCCTTCCCCACTCTCTTTCCCTCAACAGATTCCAAACCACATTCACGCATCAAGCAAAACACAGCCAGCTTCCAGCAGCAGCCCACACTCCCTTCCTGTCACTGGCCACAATCGGAGAAGCTGGCAGCTCCTTGTTGTGATTACAGGGTTTTCACCCTGCAGTTACTGATGGAAGGCAGGTGTGTGTAATTAGTGGAACTGGGAATGATTGGAAATTAGATGAGGGGATTGAGGCCCAATTACTGAGGTAATAGCAAGGTGAGGAATTGCCAGACAGGACCATGACACCTTTGGAATTGCTTCCTCAGGAAGCTCAGTCAATGAGTATATCCTAGAAAGGACTTTCAGATATTAGGGGATTCAGAGGATCATGACTACATTGTTCTTGCTGCTGTTATATGTTAAAGTGGAGAATTTGACTATGAAAAACTACTAGCTAGAATGTCAGTGAGGGAATCATGGAGAGAGAGAGACAGACAGACAGAGAGCAAATAAGAGAGAGGATGCATGTCAGCACGTGTGGGGATTGAATGGCGAAGCACTTGGTTCAGATGGTCTCAGTTCTGCAGTAATTTTGCCATCCAAACAAGACTTGCTGCTGTTTCCAACAATCACTGCCCTATGGCAGATCCCCACAAGCTCTCAGCTACTTTGGCCTTGAATAAGGTTAGGCAAGTCTTTCTATTTCCCTGTTTGGGTCTTACCTCTCACAGCAGAGAAGCTCCCATGCCAGCGAGCCATATTAATGCATGTACAGAGGAAAGGGGTGAATGCACCTGGTATAGACCTAGTGCTCTAGTCTCACTTCCTAGTATTTCTCAGTGGGTTCTGGTTTCTTCCTCCTGTTTTGGAGGATCCCCTACTGTGCTCCATTAGACTCCACCTGGAATCAAGAGGGAAGCACAAACTTCCATAGATTTCCCAGAACTTGGGCTGCAGGGAGAATGATATATCAACCCTTCTGTTTCTCAAATTAATTTTTTTTAAGAATGTGTTTTTGTTTCATTTTTAACTGTGCTTGTTTATTTTTAATCAAGTACATGTTTTCCCTGACTCCACTGTGCCTGAAGAGTGGAAAATTATCAAACTACCACTCTCGTTCAACCTGAATTGAGGGAATTATTAGTTTAACCTCAGTTCTGGAAAAGCTTCTACAATGACAGAAGAAAACCATTAACAGGAGAGGCTGAGTTAATAAAGAACCACCAGCATATATTTGCTAAAGGAAAATTGTGCTCCACTAATCAGACTTAATTTTTGGTGAGAAGGTTGGTAAGGGGAACATTAATCTTCCTAGATTTTCAGAAGGTGATTGATGAGGACCCACACAAAAGCTGTTTTGGAAAACTGAGGGAGTGGGGTAGAAGGGTCAGGGATGTGATCACTGATTAATTGGCTGAAAGCAGAGATAGATGGTAAGCAGTAGTTTCTCTGTCTGGAGGAAAGTGAATGAGACTAGTTCAAGTTCAAATTTACTGTTAATCAACTGTATACTGCCAAATGAAACCAATTTCCTCCAGACCAAGGTGCACAATAGAGTACATATAACTCACACATACATCATATGAAGCAATATAGAAACACAGAAAACCTACAACACAATACAGTCCCTTCGGCCCACAAAGCTGAACTTGTCCTTACCAGAGAAATTACCTAGGGTTACCCATTGCCCTCTATTTTTCTGAGCTCCATATACCTGTCCAGGAGTCTCTTAAAAGACCCTTTCTTATCCGCCTCCATCGCCGGCAGCCCATTCCACACACTCACCACTCTCTGCATAAAAATCTTACCCCTGATATCTCCTTTGTACCTGCTTCCAAGCACCTTAAAACTCTGCCCTCTCGTGCTAGCCATTTCAGCCCTGGGGAAAAGCCTCTGACTATCCGCACGATCAATGCCTCTCATCATCTTATACACCTCTATCACCTCTCATCCTCCGTCACTCCAAGGGAAAAAGGCCAAGTTCACTCAACCTATTCTCATAAGGCATACTCCACAATCCAGGCAACATTCTTGTAAATCTCCTCTGCACTCTTTCTGTGGTTTCCATATCCTTCCTATAGTGAGGTGACCAGCACGAAGTACAGTACTCCAAGTGGGGTCTGACCAGGGTCCTATATAGCTGCAACATTTCCTCTCGACTCCTGAACTCAATCCCATGATTGAAGAAGGCCAAAGCACCATATGCCTTCTTAACCACAGAGTCAACCTGTGTAGCAGCTTTGAGTGTCCAATGGACTTGGACACCAAGATCCTTCTAATCCTTCACACTGCCATGATTCTTACCATTAATACTATATTCTGTCATCATATTTGACCTACCAAAATGAGCCACCTCACACTTATCTGGGTTGAACTCCATCTACCACTTCTCAGCCCATTTTTGTATCCCATCAATGTCCCACTGTTATTACCATAAATAACTTACCAAATAATAAGGTGCATTACAACACAAGTCAAAGAGTATCAGTAAACAGTATAATGCTACTTGTGCTTCGGATCTGATGAGTGGTAGGGTGTTCAGTGGTCTCTCAGCCTGGGATAAGAAGCTGTGTCCCATCCTAACAGTCCTTGTGCCTGATGGTAGGAAGGTAGATATTGCTAGATGGATGGGAGGGATCATTGACAATGCCAAGGATCTCCTGATGATTATCTCTAATGGGTGGGATATCAACCCTCTCAACAGTCTTTGCAGTCCTTTCTGGGGTCTAGTGTTCAGGTGGCCTGCAATTCCCGTACCAGGTGGTGATGTAGCTGGTCAGGACACTCTCAATGGTGCTCCTGTAAAAACAAAATGGTTAAAATTAGGGGTGGGGATGGGAGGGAGCCTCACTCACCTCAATCTCTCCAAGAAGTGGAGAAACTGCTTTCTTGACTATACAGATTGTGTTAGGGGAGCAGGTGAAAGCAATCACCTGTTAAGTGCATTTGCAGAAACTTGGTGCTCCTCTCCATGGAGAAACCGTTACTGTGCCGTGAGGAGTGGTCAGCCTGCACCTTCCTAAAGTCCACAATTGCTGGTGTTTATTTAGTTAATATTTTCCATAAGACCATAATTTCCAAGGCTTTTTGAATGTCTTTGATGTCAGTAGGTCTTGTCTGGGTCCTCAGCAGCTCTCAAAGCCATTCTGCGAGTGCAGGCAGTTACTGAACTCTGGGAGAGGCCCAGGACTCTCCCAGGACATTGAGCTGGGAGACAAGACTATACCTGGACTACTCTAGGATAACAAAGTGCAAGTGCAGACAGCTGCAGCCTCAGGGTCAGTGGGAGATCTGTCTACCAGCAGTTTGAATCTCTTGAAAGCTGCCAGGGAGGAAGGGATGTCTCATAAACTATTCTCTCTTTCAGACCGAGACCAGAAAACATCAGAAGATCTGGGTTTGGAAAATGATCAGGAAGTTGTACTTCCTCCTGTCAGTTCTGCGTGTAACACCAGCAGCAGGTCAGACATGTATACGGGGGACAGTCCATGCACAGGATCCTTGTCAGCGAGCATTAGCAGGGACTCGTTCCTTATCATTCCCCTCCTCGTTGACCTACACCAAACCCTGCTTCAACAATGTCATGCAAAAATCAAACCACAGGAGGAACTCAACATCTCAGGCCACAGCTTCCCTGTCTCTACAACCCCATCCAGCCCCCACACCCCTCCCTATCTCTGTAATCTCCTCCAGCCCATACAGCATTCCCCGTCTCTTAACCCCCTCCATCTCCTACACCCCGGAATTAAAATGTGTGGCCACTGGGAGATCCTGCTTTCTCTGGCGGACAGAGAGTAGATGTTCAGTGAAACGATCTCCCAATTTGCGTCGGGTCTCGCCAATATATAGAAGGCCACATCAGGAGCACCGGGCGCATTATATCACCCCAGTCAACTCACAGGTGAAGTGTCACCTTTCCCATTCCCATTCCACATCCCATTCCCATTCCGATATGTCTATCCACGGCCTCCTCTACTGTAAGATGAAGCCACACTCAGCTTGGAGGAACAACACCTTATATTCCGTCTGGGTAGCCTCCAACCTGATGGCATGACATTGACTTCTCAAACTTCCGCTAATGCCCCACCTACCCCTCGTACTCCATCCGTTATTTATTTATATACGCACATTCTTTTTCTCTCTCTCCTTTTTCTCCCTCTGTCCCTCTCACTATACCCCATGCCCATCCTCTGGTCTTCCCCCTCCCCCTTTCCTTCTCCCTGGGCCTCCTGATCCTCTCATATCCCTTTTGCCAATCACCTGTCCAGCTCTTGGCTCCATCCCTCCCCCTCCTGTCTTCTCCTATCATTTCGGATCTCCCCCTCCCCCTCCCACTTTCAAATCTCTTACTAGCTCTTCTTTCAGTTAGTCCTGACGAAGGGTCTTGGCCCGAAACATCGACTGTACCTCTTCCTAGAGATGCTGCGTTCAACAGCAACTTTTATGTGAGGAGACGGAGGAAGGGAGGTTGGCTCACAAATAGAGAAAGCTTGAAGACTGTGCGAAAGGGAGGATAGGCAGGTAATAGAGAAGGCACACGCTCAGACTGATGGTTTGTGATGTGTCTATTTTAATGCAAGGAGTATTATGAACAAAGCGGATGAGCTTAGAGCATGGATCAGTACTTGGAGCTATGTGCTGTGGCCATTGCATAGACTTAGATGGCTCAGGGGCAGGAATGGTTACTTTGAGTGCCAGGCTTTAGATGTTTCAGAAAGGACAGGGAGGGAGGCAAAAGAGGTGGGGGCGTGGCACCGTTGATCAGAGGTAGTATCACAGCTGCAGAAAAGGAAGAAAACATGGAGGGGTTGTCTACTGAGTCCCTGTGAGTGGAAGTTTGGAACAGGAAAGGGTCAATAACTCTACCGGGTATTTTTCACAGACCACCCCATAGTAATAGGGACATCGAGCAGCAGATAGGGAGACAGGTTCTGGAAAGGTGTAATAATAACAGGGTTGTTGTGGTGAGAGATTTTAATTTCCCAAATATCAATTGGCATGTCCCTAGAGCAAGGGGTTTAGATGGGGTGGAGTTTGCTAGGTGTGTTCAAGAAGGTTTCTTGACACAATATGTAGATAACCTACAAGAGGAGAGGCTATAGTTGATCTCGTATTGGGTAATGAACCTGGTCAGGGGTCAGGTGTCAGATCTCACAGTGGGAGACCATTTTGGAGATAGCGATCACAATTCTATCTCCTTTACCATAGCATTGGAAAGGGATAGGAACAGAAAAGTTAGGAAAGCATTTAATTGGAGTAAGGGGAAATATGAGGCTATCAGGCAGGAACTTGGAAGCATAATTTTTTGAAGAGATTACTAGGAAAGTTGACGAGGGTAAAGCGGTGGATGTTGTCTATATGGACTTCAGTAAGGCCTTTGACAAAGTCCCACACGGAAGGTTGGTCAGGAAGGTTCAATCGTTAGGTATTAATATTGAAGTAGTAAAATGGGTTCAGCAGTGGCTGGATGAGAGACGCCAGAGAGTGGTAGTGGATAACTGTTTGTCAGATTGGAAGTCGGTGACTAGTGGTGTGCTTCAGGGGTCTGTACTGGCTCCAATGTTGTTTGTCATATACATTAATGATCTGGATGATGGGGTGGTAAATTGGATGAGTAAGTATGCGGATGATACTAAGATATGTGGAGTTGTGGATAATGAAGTAGGTTTTCAAAGCTTACAGAGATTTAGGCCAGTTAGAAGAGTGGGCTGAAAGATGGCAGATGGAGTCAATGCTGATAAGTGTGAGGTGTTACATTTCGGTAGGACTAATCAAAATAGGACATACATGGTAAATGGTAAGCATTGAAGAATGCACTAGCACAGAGGGATCTAGGAATAATGGTGCATAGTTCCCTGAAGGTGGAATCTCATGTGGATAGGGTGGTGAAGAAAGCTTTTGGTATTCTGGTCTTTATAAATCAGAGCATTGAGTATAGGAGTTGGGATATAACGTTGAAATTGTACAAGGCATTGGCGAGGCCAAATTTGGAGTATTATGTACAGTTTTGGTCACCGAATTATAGGAAAGATGTCAACAAAATAGAGAGAGCACAGAAGGGATTTACTAGAATGTTACCTGGGTTTCATCACCTAAGTTACAGAGAAAGGTTGAACAAGTTGAGTCTTTATTCTTTGGAGCGTAGAAGGTTGAGAGGGGACTTGATAGAGGTATTTAAAATTATGAGGGGGATAGATAGAGTTGACGTGGATAGGCTTTTTTCCATTGAGAGTGGGGGAGATTCGAACAAGAGGACATGGGTTGAGAGTTGAAGGGCAAAAGTTTAGGGGTAACATGAGGGGGAACTTCTTTACTCAGAGAGTGGTAGCTGTGTGGACCAAGCTTCCAGCAGAAGTGGTTGAGGCAGGTTCAATGTTGTCGTTTAAAGTTAAATTGGACAACTATATGGACAGGAAAGGAATGGAGGGTTATGGACTGAGTGCAGGTCAGTGGGACTAGGTGAGAGTAAGAGTTCGGCACGGACTAGAAGGGCCCAGAT
Organism: Mobula hypostoma; assembly: GCF_963921235.1. NCBI lineage: Eukaryota > Metazoa > Chordata > Chondrichthyes > Myliobatiformes > Myliobatidae > Mobula > Mobula hypostoma. The sequence continues at coordinate 115,052,753 of NC_086104.1, forward strand.
GGCCTGTTTCCACGGTGTAATTGTTATATGGTTATAAATTGGGAACAGATGTTCTCAGGGAAATGTACGGAAGAAGTGTGGCAAATGCTCAGGGGATATTTGTGTGGAGTTCTGCATAGGTATGTTCCAGTGAGGCAGGGAAAGGATAGTAGAATACAGGAACCATAGTGTACAAAGGCTGTTGTAAATCTAGACAAGAAGAAAAGAAGAGCTTACAAAAGGTTCAAATAAACTAGGTAATGATAGAGACCTAGAAAATTATAACGCTATCAGGAAGAAGCTTAAGAAAGAAATTAGGAGAGATAGAAGGGACCATGAGAAAGCCTTGGTGGACAGGATTAAGGAAAACCCCAAGGCATTCTACAAGTATGTGAAGAGCAAGAGAATAAGACATGAGAGAATAGGACCAATCAAGTGTGACAGTGGAAAAGTGTGTATGAAACCAGAGGAGATAGCAGAGGTACTTAATGAGTACTTTTCTTCAGTATTCACTACGGAAAAGGATCTTGGCAAATGTGGGGATGACTACATTCCCTGAAAAGTCACCAAGACCAGACGAGATGTACCCCAGGCTATTGTGGGAGGCAAGGGAGGAGATTGCTGAGCCTCTGGTGATGATCTTTGCATCATGGGGATGGGAGAGGTTTCGGAGGATTGGAGGGTTGTGGATATTGTTCCATTATTCAAGAAAGGGAGTAGAGAAAGCCCAGGAAATTATAGACCAGTGGGTCTTACTTCAGTAGTTGGTAAGTTGATGGAGAAGATCCTGAGAGGCAAGATTTATGAACATTTGGAGAGGCATAATATGATTAGGAATAGTCAGCATGGCTTTGTCAAAGGCAGGTCATGCCTTACAAGTCTGATTGAATTTTTTGAAGATGGGACTAAACACATTGATGAAGGTAGGGTAGCAGATATAATGTATATGGATTTCAGCAAGGCAGTTGATGAGGTACCCCATACAAGGCTTATTGAGAAAGTAAGGAGGCAAGGGATCCAAGGGGACATTGCTTTATGGATCCAGAAATGGCTTGCCCACAGAAGGCAAAGAGTGGTTGCAGATGGGTCATTTTCTGCATGGGGGTCAGTAACCAGTGGTGTGCCTCAGGGATCTGTTCTGGGACCCCTTCTCTTCGTGATTTTTATAAATGACCTGGATGAAGAAGTGGAGGGATGGGCTAGTAAATTTGCTGATGACACAAAGGTAGTTGTTGTGGATAGTGTGGAGAGCTGTCAGAGGTTATAGAGGGACATTGATAGGATGCAAAACTGGGCTGAAAAGTGGCAGATGGAGTTCAACCCAGATAAGTGTGAGGTGGCTCATTTTGGTAGGTCAAATATGATGACAGAATATAGTATTAATGGTAAGACTCATGGCAGTGTGAAGGATTAGAAGGATCTTGGTGTCCAAGTCCATTGGACACTCAAAGCTGCTACACAGGTTCACTCTGTGGTTAAGAAGGCATATGGTGCATTGGCCTTCATCAATCATGGGATTTGAGTTCAGGAGCCAAGAGGTAATGTTGCAGCTATATAGGACCCTGGTCAGACCCCACTTGGAGTACTGTGCTCAGTTCTGGTCACCTCACTATAGAAAGGATATAGAAAACATAGAAAGGGTGCAGAGGAGATTTACAAGGATATTACCTGGATTGGGGAGCATGCCTTATGAGAATAAGTTGAGTGAACTTGGCCTTTTTTCCTTGGAGCGACGGAGGATAAGAAGTGACCTGATAGAGGTGTATAAGATGATGGGAGGCATTGATCATGTGGATAGTCAGAGGCTTTTTCCCAGGGCTGAATGGCTAGAACGAGAGGGCAGAGTTTTAAAGTGCTTGGAAGGAGGTACAGAGGAGACGTCAGGGGTAAGTTTTTTACGAGAGTGGTGAGGGCATGGAATGGGCTGCCACCGATGGTGGTGGAGGCGGATACGATCGGGTCTTTTAACAAGCTCCTGAATAGGCACATGGAGCTCAGAAATCAGAGGGCTGTGGATAACCCTAGGTAATTTCTAAGTTAAGGACACATTTGGCACAACTTTGTGGGCCAAAGGGCCTGTATTGTGCTGTAGGTTTTCTTTGTTTCTAAATGTCACAATCCAGCACTTGCACTGACAGCTCACTCCACACTTAGACCAGCATCTGACTGAAGATGTTTCCCCCAGGTTCCCCATAAATATTTCACCTTTCACCCTAACGGTTTGATGTTGTATTCCATTCCAGTGTCAACTCCCTGTTCTTCTCCTCTGTCTAACATTGTTAAAGACAAGTAAACAGCAGTAATGTTGTTGCAAACCAACGTCATTAACATTTGTTTTGTTACTTGACAGAAGTGCTGTACTCAGAACCCACAGCACACCAGCAATGAACAGGATACATAAGCAAACTCTGTTCCTTGTCTTCTCAGCCACAAAGCCAGAAGAGTGGAAAGCCAGCACTTTCAAACATGTGAGCGCCCCATGGGGTACGTGTGCACGGATTCCATGCAACTACACGTACCCAATGCATCTGGCCAATAAATCACGGACTGCAATTTGGATTAATGGTAATACCAGAAACCTGCACCCTGTAGTTTTCCACTCTGAGAACAACAGCCGAGTGTCGTTGAGGTTCCAACATCGGGCGAATCTGTCTGGAGACCTGAAAGACAATGACTGCTCCCTGGTTATAAACAACGTGGAGAAGGCAGATGGAGGTTATTACTATTTCAGAATTGAATTTGGAAACAAGGATAACTATTCCTTCTTTCCTGCAACACTCCTCTCTGTTTGTAGTAAGTGTTCTCTTTAACTCCCTAGCCATTGACTTTGTGGCGGATGTGTGGGACACGACCTGTGCTATTAACACAAGCCACAGCAATGTGAAACCCTGTCCGTTCTAATTATAACATATGATACTATTTTCATCCAGTGGCAGTGGACCATACTAGCTCCTGTGTGTCTCGCTGATCACATTAAAACACCTTACATAGCAAGCTAAGTGGGACTCATATTTGTGAAATTTTATAAAGTTGGGATGTGTGTCACGGGAAATGATCACTGATACTGAAGCACAGTAAATTTCCCAGCGTTTTAGAACAATCCGCTGTTGCTGGGATGGGCCCAGCTCCAACCCCAGCTTGACATTGTGGAACATTGAACTGTACAGCGCTGTGCTTTGATTACTCTGAGATCAATCCAATCTTTTATAGCTTTCCAATTCTCTGCCATTATGTACCCATCAGAGTCTCTTAAAGAAATGTCCCTAATGTACCTGCCTCTACCACCACCTCACCACAGCACTCCCTCATCAACCCCTCCCACAACATTCCCTCCTAACCCCCTCAAACAGCGTTCCCTCCTCAACACCTCTCACAGTGTTCCCTCCTCACCCCCTCCCACAGCGCTCCCTCCTCACCCCCTCCCACAGCGCTCCCTCCTCACCCCTCCCACAGCGCTCCCTCCTCACTCTCTCCGACAGCATTCCCTCCTCACCCCCACCTACAACGCTACATCCTCACCCCCACTCACAGTGCTCCGTGCTCACTCCCACCTACAGCGTCCCCTCCTCACTCCCCTCCCACATTGCTCCCTCCTCACTCCCTCCCACATTGCTCCCTCCTCACTCCCTCCCACATTGCTCCCTCCTCACCCCCTCCCACATTGCTCCCTCCTCACCCCCTCCCACATTGCTCCCTCCTCACTCTCTCCCACAGTGTCCTCTCCTCATCCCCTCCCACAGTGTTCCCTCCTCATCCCCTCCCACAGCGTTCCCTCCTCACCCCCTCCTGCAGCCCTCTCTCCTCTCCCACTCCCACAGTGCTCCCTCCTCACCCCCTACCACAGTGCTCCCTCCTCACCCCCTCCCACAGCGCTCCCTCCTCACCCCTCCCATATCGCTCGCTCCTCACCCCCTCCAACAGAGTTCTCTCCTCACCCCTCCCACAGTGTTCCCTCCTCACTCTCTCCCACAGTGTTCCCTCCTCACACCCTCCCATAGTATTGTCTCCTCACCCTCTCCAACAACGTTCCCTCCTCACACCCTCCCACAGTATTGTCTCCTCACCTCCTCCCACAGTGTTCCCTCCTCACACCCTCCCACAGTATTGTCTCCTCACCCTCTCCAACAACGTTCCCTCCTCACACCCTCCCATAGCGCTCACTTCTCACAACCTCCTACAGCGCTCCCTCCTCACCCCCACCACAGCGTTCCCTCCTCACCCCCTCACAGTCCTCTCTCCTCACCCACTCACAGTCCTCCCTCCTCACACCTCCCACATCGCTCCCTTCTCACCCCCTCCCAGAGCGTTCCCTCCTCACTCCCTCCCAGAGCGTTCCCTCCTCACTCCCTCCCAGAGCGTTCCCTCCTCACTCCCTCCCAGAGCGTTCCCTCCTCACCCCCTCACAGTCCTCCCTCCTCACACTCTCCCACATCACTCCTTTCTCACCCCCTCCCACAGCGTTCCCTCCTCATCCAATCTCACAGCGTTCCCTCCTTGTCCCTCCCACAGCACTCCCTCCTTGTCCCTCCCACAGCACTCCCTCCTTGTCCCTCCCACAGCACTCCCTCCTCACCCCCTCCCACAGCACTCCCTCCTCACCCCCTCCCACAGCGCTCCCTCCTCACCCCCTCCCACAGTGCTCCCTCCTCACCCCCTCCCACAGTGCTCCCTCCTCATCCAATCTCACAGCGTTCCCTCCTCACCCTCTCCCACAGTGCTCCCTCCTCACCGTCCCATAGCGCTCCCTCCTCACCCGCACCACCACGTTACCTCCTCACCCGCTCCCACAGCGTACCCTCCTCACCCACTCCCATAGCGTACCCTCCTCACCCCCTCCCGCAGCGTTCCCTCCTCACCCCCTCCCACAGTGCTCCCTCCTCATCCAATCTCAGTGTTCCCTCCTCACCCCCTTCTATAGTGTTTCCTCCTCACCTCTTCCACAGCGTTCCCTCCTCACCCCCTCCCACAGCGCTCACTCCTCACCCCCTCCGACAGTGTTCCCTCCTCACCCCCTCCCACAGTGCTCCCTCCTCACCCCCTCCCACAGCATTCCCTCCTCACCCTCTCCCACAGCGTTCCCTCCTCACCCTCTCCCACAGCGTTCCCTCCTCACCCCCTCCCACAGTGCGCCCTCCTCACCCCCTCCCACAGTCCTCCCTCCTCACCCCCTCCCACAGTGCTCCCTCCTCATCCAATCTCACAGCGTTCCCTCCTCACCCTCTCCCACAGCGTTCCCTCCTCACCCTCTCCCACAGCGCTCCCTCCTCACCCCCTCCCACAGTGCTCCCTCCTCATCCAATCTCAGTGTTCCCTCCTCACCCCCTCCCACAGTGCTCCCTCCTCACCCCCTCCCACAGTGCTCCCTCCTCACCCCCTCCCACAGTGCTCCCTCCTCATCCCCTCCCACAGTGCTCCCTCCTCATCCAATCTCACAGCGTTCCCTCCTCACCCTCTCCCACAGTGCTCCCTTCTCACCCCCTCCCACAGTGCTCCCTCCTCATCCAATCTCACAGCGTTCCCTCCTCATCCAATCTCACAGCGTTCCCTCCTCACCCCCTCCCACAGTGCTCCCTCCTCATCCAATCTCACAGTGCTCCCTCCTCACCCCGTCCCACAGTGCTCCCTCCTCATCCAATCTCACAGTGCTCCCTCCTCACCCTGTCCCACAGTGCTCCCTCCTCACCCTGTCCCACAGTGCTCCCTCCTCACCCCCTCCGACAGCGTTCCCTCCTCACCCTCTCCCACAGCGTCCCCTGATCACCCTCTCCTACAGTGTCCCCTGATCACCCTCTCCTACAGTGTCCCCTGATCACCCTCTCCCACAGTGTCCCCTCCTGTCCCACTCCCACAGCATTTCCTCCTCACCATCCCCCCCCCACAGTGTACCCTCTTCAGCCCCTCCCACAGCATTTCCCCTTTGCCCCGTCTCTGTGGCAGAATTGGGTCAGACCTAGGGACAAATTCTAAGGGCTGATGGAGTCTAAATCAGTACTGCAGAGAAACAAGCTCTGCTGCCCAACTATCCTGTGCTGAGATGTTATTCTGCTCTTTCTGATTGACATGCCAAATCCTTCCCAACGTGTGCTTATCCAAACTTCTGATAAATTCTGTATTTGAACCGAACTCCATCCTCACTTTTGTAGCAGTCTGAGTGAAGAATTTCCCCTTAAATATTTCACTTTTCACCCTTGAGCTGTAACCTCCAGATCTTCTCTCATGCACCTCAGTGGAAATACCTACTTGCTTTTCCCTATCTCTCGTCATCGTGGCTATCCCTCAAGGTCGAGGATGATGGTCTTCGGTCTGTTGATCTATTTATGGGCTCTCAAGTGTCTTATGAGTCCAATCTTGGCTTGGAAAGTTCTTCCGCATCCAGGACAGGTAGTTCCAGATGGCAGATCGGGCTTTGGTTGTTGCTGCCTCTCTTTCCATTTTCTTCTCTTTTCTTCCAATTCTGCACATCTGTTGGCTTTGAAAGTTGCTGTTCCTTCTCGGATGATGGCTTGCCGGAGTTTCCCGTCCTTGGCATTGGTTTCCTAATTGCTGATGTCGATGTTACATTTCTTCATGTTGGCTTTTAAGATGTCTTTGAATCTCTTCTGTTGTCCGCCTCTTTTACGTTTGCCTTCTTTAAAGTGGGAGTAGAAGATTATTTGTTTCGGCAGACGTTCGTCTTTCATCTGAACAACATGACCGCTCCATCTTAGTTGGTTCTTGATGAAGCAGGCCTCAATGCTTGTTGTATTTGCTTCATTTAGCATGCTGACGTTGGTTCTTCTATCTTCCCAACTAATATTTAAGATGTTTCGAAGACAGCGTTGATGGAACTTTTCAAGTGCCTTCAGATGTCATCAGTATGTTATCCAGGTTTCTGATGCATACAGAAGTGTTGGGATCACCACTGCTTTGTACACTAATATTTTGGTGTCTGTTCAGATGTCATAATCATGATAGTCTCTTGTTCGGAGACATCTAAAAGCTGTTCCAGTGCATTTAAGACCATATTGGATTTTGTCATTAAGGTCAACATTGGAGGAGAGGTTACTTCCAAGCTACGGAAAGTGGTCCAGGGTTGTTTTGCCAAGTTGAATTGATGGTTCTATTCGATTTGTCTCAGTTGGTGATGATTGGTAGATGATCTGAGTCTTCTTGGAATTGATGGTAAGTCCAAGTTTCATGTATGCTCGGTTGAAGGCAGTCAGAATCTGTTGTAGGTGGTTTTCTGAGAGAGCTGCAACACTGTTGTCATCTGCATATTGGAACTCGATGAGGGAACTCGTGGATGTCTTTGTTTTGGACTTGAGACGGGCAAGATTGAAAAGTCTGCCGTCTGTTCTGTAGACAATTTCGATTCCTGGAGGTAGGTCGTCCTTGATGATGTGGTTGATTGTCGCAATGAAGATGGTGAACAAAGTTAGGGCAATCACACATCCCTGTTTTACTCCTGATTTAACTTGAAAAGGCTTACAGTTACTGTTGCTGACCACGACTGTGGCAAGCATGCCATCATGGAGGAGTCTCAGGATTCAAATGTACTTTTCAGGGCATCCATAGGTGGATAGGACATCCCATAGGAGTTCCCTTGATACCGAGTCAAAGGTTTTGGTGAGGTCAATGACTACCATGAACAAAGGTTGAAGTTGTTCATGACATTTTTCTTGTAGTTGTCCCATTGTGAAGATCATGACGACTGCTCCACGTGATGGTCTAAAACCAACTTGTGTCTCCGGAAGGATCTTCTCAGCTAAAGGCTTGAGCTGGTTGTTCATGATGCGGTGAGGATCTTTCCTGCTGTTGCTTACAGGGAAATTCCACGATACTTTCCGCATTTGGATCAATCGCCTTTCCTTTTGTAGATGGTAACGATTGCTGAGTCTCTAAAGTTTGCTAATACGTCTTCATTTATCCAGATCTTGATGAGAAGTTGATGCAGTTGGTAATGAAGCGAGTTTTACCTCCAATTTTGTATAATTCGGCTGGTATTCCATCGAGTCCAGTGGCCTTGTTGTTTTTCAAGGTTTGGATGGCTTCCTTAACTTCTTCAAGTGTTGGTATTTTGCTTAGGGAGTTGACAATGGGCTGTTGTGGAATGCTGTTAATCACATTCCTGTCAAATGAGACAGTTTGATTTAGAAGATCTTCAAAGAACTCCCTCCGTTTAGAATTACTCTTCAGGATGGTTCAACCATCTTTGCTTTTGAGAGGGGCTTGACCGTGAGTGGATGGGTCAAAAATAGCTTCAGTTGCATTGAAAAAGCCTCGAGTGTCGTTGGCGTCTGCTGGGTGTTGGATTTCCTGAGCTTGCTTCCTCCACCATTGGTTTTCCAGGTTTTGGGTGCTCTTCTGGACTGCAGCCTTGCATTCCTGATAGTGTTTCCTTTTGGTAGCCGATTGTTGGTCATTTTGTAAGGTGATGAAAGCTTTTCCCTTTCCGTCGATGAGTTGTTGGAGTAGTTTGTCGTTATCATCGAACCAATCCTGACGTTTTTTCATCTTGAACCCAATTGTTTCTTTGCAGGAGCTGTTGGTAGTGTTCTTCAATTCTACAGATGGTGGGATTTGTTGAGGCAGTTGTTCTTGAAAATTTAGTTGGAACTTCCGTACATGGTTGATGTCTTGAAGGATGTCAACATTGAATTTCTTAATAGTGTTCTGATTTTGGTGTTTCTATTTGGGCTGAATCTTCATTCTCATGGTGGATGAGATGAGTTGATGGTCTGTCCAGCACTCGCTGGCACCAGTAACAGCGTAACAGCTCTTGTTATCAGTACATCTTGTTGGTCCCAAGATTGTACGATGATGTAGTTGATGAGGTGCCAGTGTTTGGAGCGTGGATGCTGCCAGGAGACTTTGTGCCTGTTCTTCTGGCAAAATAGGGTGTTTGTAATTACCAGGTTGTGTTCAGCACATTTGGTGAGGAGGAGTGTTCCATTGGCGTTGACCTTGCCAACTCCTTCCATGCTTATTATTCCAGTCCAGAGCCTATGATCTTTCCCAACTTTGTCATTGAAGTCTCCCAAGAAAATGATCTTCTCGTTGCTGGGAACAGAGGAAAGGATGTCATCAAGTTAGGCGTAGAAGTTCATCTTTACTTCATCTTCAGTGTCCAGAGTTGGAGCATGGGTGCTGATGATGGTGGCATGTTGGTTCTTGACAAGCTGGATTCGTAGAGTCATGAGAAGTTTATTGATTCCCAGTGGTTGCTCTGTCAGCTTCTGAAGTAGGCTGTTTCGGATGGCAAAACCTACTCCATGGATCCTCGGTTGTTCAGGATCAAGTCCTTTCCAGAAAAATGTGTATTGACCGTGCTGTTCCTTTAGTTGCCCTTCTCCAGCTCTGCGGGTCTCACTCAAAGCAACAATGTCAAAGTGCAATTTTTGGAGTTCCCTGGCAACAAATGCAGTGCTTCTCTGGTCGGTCTGAGTTTGGGTTATCCATTAGGGTTCGTATATCCAGGTTCCAAATTTCATAGTTTCACTTCCGATATTTTTCAACAGCATGATGGTGATCCCTCTGGACGCGGCTTTCCAGACAGGATGAGGTGAAGCAGACTATTTTATAGGGCACCTTTTCTAGCCCCTTCCCAGTTCAGGGTGAGCCGAGTGGATCCTACATAGGGCTGCTCAGACGTGAATACAGCTACCGAACAACTTTCCTGCTTCTGTCCAAAAGCTGAACGACTGAATCAAGTATTCACCACTTTCGTGCTGGTTCTTGACTAGGAGCTTCCAGCTATCACATTGCCTGCTCCCGTCGCCCTCCCTCGATCGCCGAAAGACTTGAAGAAGTGGCCCACAGAGCGAAGACGCCTGTGTGTGTATTTGTTTTATGTGTACTTGATGTTGCACTCTAAGAAGCACAAGATACTTCACAAATCAACCAATTGATTCCAATGGCATGGAAACCACGCCGATTGGAGCTGATGGATTTGTTGCAGCCTTCATCTGCCTTCACAGCCATTGAGTTCAAAGTAACTTTGTCCACCTGTTCCACCATTGAGGTCTTGGTTGGATTGTTCTTTGCCAGGATCTCAGGACCACACAAGCCTCTCCACCATGACAAGGTGAAAATCCACAGAGAAGTCTCTATCTCTACCCCTCATGATTGTGTATACTTCTATCAAATCGTCCATCATTCTCCTGCACTGCAGGGAATAATGTCCTAACCTATTCAACCCTTTCCTCTGACTAAGGTCCTCAAGTCTTGATAACATTCAGGGAAGTTTTCTCTGCACTCTTTCCATCTCATTGATAACTTTCCTGTAGGTAGGTGACCAGAACTGCCTAAAATACTCCAAATGTGGCCTCAGTTAGGCCTGGGTTTAGGAGTAGGGATATTATGTTGCAGTTGTATGTCTTGGTGGACTATTGTGTACAGTTTTGGTCACCATATTATAGGAAAAGCACTGTCAAAGTGGAAAGTGTGCAAAGGAGATTTAACCAGACTAGAGGGCTAAGATAGAGGGAGAGCTTCGCCTCATTGAATCTTTATTCCTTGGAACAGAGGAGAATGAGAGTTCATCTCATGGAAGTTCATACAATCATGAGAGCTATGGATAATGTGGACAGTTATAGTTTTTTGCCCAGGGTTGGGAAGTTCAAAATTAGAGGGCATAGATATAAAAGAGACCTGAGAGATAAGCACTTTACACAGAGGGTAGTGAGAACCTGGCAAAAGCTGCCAGAAGAAGTGCTGGAGGCAAGTACAATTGCAACATTTTGATAGGTACCTGGAGGGGAGGGGTTTGCAGTATAACGGGCCCAACGAAGGCAATTGGGACTAGCAGTAAGGATTCTGTGGACAGAAGAGATCAGCTGGGCCAAAAAGCCTGTTTGTGTGCCGTGTTATTCTATAATTCCACGTTTCTCTCTGTTAGATTACACAGATACACCCTCGATATTCCCTGTTGTATTGGATGCAGGAAAGCCTGTGGACATAAGCTGCACCTTCAACTTCAAGTGCAATGGATCGACACCCAACTTCAAGTGCAATGGATCGACACCCATCTTCACTTGGCACTTCCCTGCTGGTGGCCCACTGTCAGCCCCAGCCAGTGTCGTTCTGCAAAGACACTGGACATTTACTTCTGTTTGGACCCTGACACCAGAGCTCAAATACCACGGGCAGAATCTCAGCTGCAGAGTCAGATACCCACCTGCTTCATCAGAGCAGATCGTCACACTAACTGTGCGGTGTAAGTATGGAGAGCATTTACAGTACAGCTGCAGCAATACACCACATTGCACACAACGAGACTCCAGGTAGAGCTGGTCAATGCAGGGCGGAGAGCAGAGAACATACCAGCAATGTTAAAACAATCATAGAAAAAAGCAAAGCATCAGATTAATGTCAAAGCTTCAAAACAGCAATGCTATCTGTGCTGCCTCTTTCATACTGCACCCCCTCAGCACTACCCCTTTTTTGAACAAAACTGTAAAAGTTTATTTACACAACAAATACACAAAGTACAAACATTCAGTATTTCAAGACAGTGAATAATTCAAATTAAAATATGATTACTATCGTCCATAAAGCTTTCAATTCCCTGGGTGGCCCACAGCTCACGGAAATCCCCCACTGTACCCATTATGACCACGTGCACCCTCTCCAAGGATAGTCAGGCACGAATGTATCCTCGAAAGAGGGGCAGGCAGTTGGCTCTGGCAGAACCCTTGACTTTCCGCTGCCTAGAGTCACGAATGGCCATCCTGGCCAGTCCTGGAGCAAGCCCACCAGGAGATCCTCCTTGCGACCTGCCCCCTTCTTTATCGGGTGCTCATATACGAAGAGTGCGGAGCTGAAGAGCAACCAGAACCTGAGCAGCAGCCCCTTCAGATACTCAAACAGCGGCTGCAACCTCTCCCACTCCATGGAATCCTGGTACACTTGACTCCTCCGGGCCACAGAATGGACAGCTGCATGGGGTGTCAGTGGACCTGCTCACAGACCTGTTGCACTGTTTTGCCCGATGCAGTGCCTTCCACCCCAGGTCCCCAATGACCCCTGCATAAAGAGATTTCCACTGGGGACGCCCTCCACTGCCAGATGGCAACACAGTCGAGCCAGGTCGGCAGACGAAGGCAAGGAAGTGAAAGATGTGTAGGATCAGCCCATACAAGAAACACATTGGGGCGTCATGAAAGGGCGTGGTGGGAAACCCCGCAAGATGGCTCATGTTGTGTGAGACCCTTTCCCGCGTGGTCTTCCGAAGCCTGGGACCAACAAGCACATCCGGTGCATCAGGTGGTGGTGCAGCCAGAAGCCCTCTACTTCCCTGAGCCCCCACGATACCCACTGTGATAGGATGGGGACCCGTCCCCATCACAGCCGGAGCACTCTCTCTGGATGGGTCTAGACCCTCATACCCTCAACAGCTCTTGGTAATGAGGCAGTTCCCTCAGAGCAGTGCAGCTGAAGTTGTCTGCTGGCAGTGCCCCGAGGAAGAAAGTGTGTCACCAGGCGGTGTTAACTGTACAGGTATCCCCACTGGGTTCTGAGGTGGACAGCTGCCAGCTGGGTGCGCATTCACACCGAGGACCGGCCACCCTCCATGATCGGAAGACTGAGGACTGCTGCAGAGACCCAATGCCTCCAGTTTCCCCAGAAGTCCACCAGCCGCGTCTGCGTCCTGGACATGAACTTGACATGGGATCAATGTAGCCAGCCGGTACCACACCATGGAGGCGACCAGCTGATTGATCACCAAAGCACTCCCCTGGTAGGAAATTGCACAAAGGAGGTCGACCAGCATCCCAGCCGATCAGAGGTCTTCATTTGCAGGTCCTGCCAGGGGCCTCCCTCGAGCTCAGGTGGAGGAGGTGCATGGTGCTCTATGCAATTACCCTCTAGTAGGGGACAGTGCACTTCTCCCAGTTGACTCTGGCAGAGGACATGGCAAGAAGATCTGCTGGCAGTCTCGCATCCTCTACAAGCCAACCGGGTCGTTGACTATAAGGAGGATGTCATCGACGTAAGCCAACAGCGTGCCCTCCATGTCCAGTTCGTGCAGAACCAAGTCTGTTAATCTGTGACGGAGAAAGCATAGGGATGGCTCCACGCAAACCAAGTACAATGGTCCCTGACGCAGCCCCTCCCAAAGCACAAGGACTCTTATATATACTTCCTCAATATACTTCCACAGTGTAACAACCCCCCTCCCTCAGCAACATCCCTCTGAGAGTCACACTCCTGCTGTATTGTCCCTCTGCAAGTGACACTCCCTCAGTACTGCCCTCTGAGGCTGACAGCCTAGTGCCGTTCCTCTGGGAGTAACACTCCCTCAATGATACCTCTCTGAGAGTGGCAGTCCCTCAATACTGCCTCTCTGAGAGTGGCAGTCCCTCAATACTGCCTCTCTGAGAGTGGCAGTCCCTCAATACTGCCCCTCTGAGAGTGGCAGTCCCTCAATACTGCCTCTCTGAGAGTGGTACTTCCTCAATACTGCCCCTCTGAGAGTGGTACTTCCTCAATACTGCCCCTCTGAGAGTGGCAGTCCCTCAATACTGCCCCTCTGAGAGTGGCAGTCCCTCAATACTGCCCCTCTGAGAGTGGCAGTCCCTCAATACTGCCTCTCTGAGAGTGGCAGTCCCTCAATACTGTCCCTCTGGGAGTAACACTCGCTCAATACTGCCCCTCTGAGAGTGGCAGTCCCTCAATACTGCCCCTCTGAGAGTGGCAGTCCCTCAATACTGCCCCTCTGAGAGTGGCAGTCCCTCAATACTGCCCCTCTGAGAGTGGTACTCCTCTAGTACCTCCCACTGAGAGTGACATCCTTCCCTGATGTCCCTCTAAGACTTCTGTAGTCATCGTCACTGTCCCTTCCTCAGCACTTGGCTCGCTTAGCAATGCCCGTGCCCTTGTGCAGCAGTCACTCAGTGCCAGCACTGGTGGTTTGGCTCGATCTTTAGCTCGGGCCACTGCAGCAGGATGCTAACCCACAGCTTTATAACACGGAGCCTTTCCACAGAGCCACAGTTGACTCTGAACCAACCCAGTGATTCTTGAAAAATCATTACTCATGCCTCCACAATCTCTTCAGCAACCTTCTTCCGAACCCTGGGTGTTGAAAATCTGGTCCAGGTGACCCTTCAGACCCCTGCAGCTTTCCAGGCTTCTCCTCCTTAGTAATAGTGTAGTTTTTTGGCAAATAAAATGGCAGAAGTGTTTTATGTTTTAGAAAAGCCGTAGCAACTCATTTATTGAACACCAAAAATCTGAACTCAAAGTGCACTTGAAACGAATCCTTTACATAATGATGTCATCATGCCAGACTAGCTTCTTAAAACAAAACCCAAACTCAATATCGGTGGTTGTGAATTACGTACATTTCCAACAATTATGTTGTCCTTCAACATCAACTGCACTCACTTCTGCCCCTGATACTCTTAGATTTTTGACATACTGCTAGTGCCTTCCAAAGTGAAGACTGAAACAAGATACTTACCATGTTCATCTGCCATTTCTTTGTCTCTCAAAACTACCTCTCCAGCATCATTTTCCAATGGTCTGATATCTGCTCCCAACCTTCTTTTGACCTTTATATATCTGAAAATTCTTTTGGCATCCTCTTTTGCATTATTATCTTTCTTCATATTTCATCTTTTCTCTCATTATGGCTTCTTTTGCCTCCTGTTGTTTTTTAAAAGCTTCCTAATCCTCTAATTCCCACTAATTTTTGCTCTGTGACATACCCTCTCTTTTGCTCTTATGCAACTTAAATCTGATTCCAGATGAAGCTCATCTTGGTCTAACCTGTTGAATGGACCTGTCTATCATTTCTCTGCAACAAACACTCAGGTTTGTATCTGGATCCTCCTGTTAAATACGAGGGGTGATTGATAAATTGTGGCCTAAGGTAGAAGGAGTTAATTTTAGAAAACCTAGCACATTTATTTTTCCTACATTTACACTCTTAGTCTAGCGGTCATGGAGCATATGGATCCCTTCTTTGTAGAAGTCGGCGTCTTGTACCTCCAGAAGTGGTCAGGGGTGATTGATAACTTTGTGGCCTAAGGTAGGAGGAGATGAGTTATTAACTTCAAACTTTCTGCATTTTCAATCAGAGTTGAACTGCACGTGCATGTAACAAGAGCTCCTTAGGCCACAAACTTATCAGTCACCCCTGCTGCAGACCACCTGGAGGTCCAATATGCCCTCGTTACATGAATGTGCAGTTTAGCTCTTTGAGTGATAATGCAGAAAGTTTGAAGTTAGTAACTCATCTCCTTCTACCTTAGGCCACTAACTTATCAATCACCCCTCGTACATAATGACCAGGCTAATAACTCTCAATTGCTGTCTCCTTGGTCCTCTGCGGGCAACTCCATACAACCAGCCCAATTTCTCCTGGATCATGGATCTTCACTGAAGGTTTGGCAACACAAGAGAGTGCAGATGCTGGACAATCTAAAGCAAGAAATAATCTATTGCAGGAGCTCAGCAAGTCTGACCCGAAAGGTCAGCTATCCCTTTGCCTGTGCAGAAGCCACCAAGTTCCTCCAGCAGTGCATTCGTTCGCTTTACTGAAGGGTTGTTAACATGGGCACGTGGTCAAATTGGTGAACAAGAGAAAATCTGCAGATGCTGGAAATCCAAGCAACACTACAAAATGCTGGAAGAACTCAGCAGGCCGGGAAAAGAGTAAACAGTTAATGTTTTGGGCCAAGACCTTTCATCAGGACTGGAGAAAAAAAGATGAGGAGTAGAGTTAAAAGGTCGGGGGAGGGCATGGAGAAACAGAAGGTGACAGGTGAAACTGGGAGGGGGAGGGGAGAAGTAAAGAAGTTGGTTGGTTTAAGAGATACGGGGATGGAGAAGAGGAAATCTCACAGGAGAGGACAGAAGGCCATGGAAGAAAGAAAGGGGTGAAGAGCACCAGAGAGAGGTGATGGACAGGCAAAGAGATAAGGTAAAAGAGGGTAAAGTGGATGGGGACTGGTGAAGGGAGATGGGGCCCATTACCTGAAGTCTGGGAAATCAATGTTCATGCCATCAGATTGGAAGATACCCAGACGGAATATAAAGTGTTGCTCCTCCAACCTGAGTGTGGCCTCATCATAACAGTAGAAGGAGGCCATGGATAGACATATTGGAATAGGAATGGGAAGTGGAATTAGAATGGGTGGCCATTGGCAGATCCCACTTTATCTGCTGGATGGAATGTAGGTGCTTGGCAAAGTGATCTACATCAGGTCTCCCCGATATACAGAAGGCCATACCGGAAGCACCGGACTCAGTATATGACCCCAGCAGACTCACAGGAGAATTATCAGCTCACCTGGAAGGATTGTTTGGGGCCCTGGATTATTGTGAGGGTGGTGGTGCAGGGGCAAGCGTAGCACTTGTTCTTCTTGCAAGGGTAAGTGCCAGGAGAGAAATCAATGGGGAAGGATGAATGCATAAAGAAGTCGTGTAGGGAGCGATCCCCGCGGAAAGCCAGAATTCTGCGGGGTAGAAAGGTGGTTGGTGGGGGGATCCTGTTGGAGATGGCAGATGTTACAGAGAATTATGTGCTGGACACAGAGGCTGGTGAGGTGGTAGGCAGGCACAAGAGGAACCCTATCCTTGGTGGGATGCTGGGAGGATGAGGTGAGAGCAGGCATGTGTGAACTAGAAGAGTTGTGGTTGAAGGTAGTGTTGATGGTGGAGGAAGGGAAGCTCCTTTCTTTGAAGAAGGAGGACAGCTCCTTTGTTCTGGAATGAAAAGCCTCATCCTCAGAGCAGATGCAGCAGAGATGGAGGAATTGAGAGAAGGGGATGGCTTTTTCACAAATACTAGGTGGGAAGAGGTATAGTCCAGGTAGCTGTGAGAGTCTGTGGATTTATAATAGACATCAATAGATAAGCTGTCTCCAGAGACAGAGGCAGAGAGATTGAGAAAGGGGAGGGAGTTGTTAGAAATGGACCAGCTGAATTTGAGGGCAGGGTGGAAGTTGGAGGTAAAGTGGATGAAGTCGATGAGTTCAGCATGGGTGCCGGAAGCAGCACCAATGCAGTTGTCGATGTAGCGTAGGAACATTTGGGGAGTGATACCAGTGTAGGCTTGGAACATAGACTGATCTACTCAGCCGACAAAAAAGGCACGCATAGCTGGGACCCACGCTAGTGCCCATGGCTACACCGTTTGTTTGAAGGAAGTGGAAGGAGCCAAAGGAGAAATTATTTAGAGTGAGGACAAGTTCTGCTAGGTGGAGGAGAGTGGTGGTGGAGGGGAACTGGTTAGGTCTGGAATCCAGAAAGGAACGGAGAGCTTTGAGGCCTTCCTGGTGGGGATGGAGGTGTATAGGGAGTGGACATTCATAGTGAAAATAAGATGATGGAGGCCAGGGAACTTGAAATAATTGAAAAGATCCAGAGCATGTGAAGTGTCACAGATGTACATAGGAAGGACTGAACCGGGGGATAAAACAGAATCGAGGCATGCAGATACGAGTTGAATGGGGCAGGAACAAGCTGAAACAATGGGTCTACCTGGACAAGTGGGTTTGTGGATCTTGGGTAGGAGGTAGAAACAGGAGATGCAGGGTGTGGGAACAATGATGTTAGTGGCAGTGGGTGGGAGATCCCCAGAGCTACTAAGGTCAGTGATGGTGTGGGAAACAATGTCCTGGTGCTCCTTAGTGGAGTCTTGTTCGAGGGGTAAGTAAGAGGAGGTGTCTGAGAGTTGTCGCTGGGCCTCAGCAAGGTAGAGGTCAGTACGCCAGACTACCACAGCCCCTCCTCTTTATCTGCAGATTTGATGGTGAGGTTAGAATTAGTGCAGAGGGAGTGAAGAGCAAAGCGTTCGGAAGGAGTGAGGTTGGAATCAACTTCCCAGCTCTTTACTTCATCTCCCCCCCTCAACTATCACCTTGTGTTTCTCTTTCCCCTCACCCTATCTTTTAACTCTACTCCTCATCTTTTTTTCTCCAGTCCTGCTGAAGGGTTTTGGCCCTAAATGTCGACTGGCCTCTTTTCCATAGATGCTGCCTGGCCTGCTGAGTTCCTCCAGCATTTTGTGTGTGTTGCTTGGACAAAATGGTACTCCTCCATGAACAGGATACACAATGAGACTGTAAACATCTTTGTAGGCAAAGTAGCTATTGTGTCTGTTGCTTGCTTGTGAAAGTAAATATTCTATTTAAATCACGCTCTGATTTCTTTGCTGTCTTGTGACATACTGGATAGACAGTTGGTCAATCAGGAGATAAGAACATGTTTTCCAGACAGCCATTGCCAAAGGGGATGGGTGGTTTTCAGTGCAGTCCTGAGCTTTCGTGGATTGTGATTAATAAGCGTCTCTTTGATCTCAGCTCCTACCTCGGTGCAAAGCTCAGTAATCATTCCACTAACTACTGCTGCAGCTGTCGTCTTCCTGATCATTTCATCGGCTGTGATTGGCTTCATCGTCAAGGCCCGATGGAGAACAGACAGGTGGGTGCTTGAACAAAGTCCCTGTCCCTGTCCCTGACCCAGCTCTCCTTCAAGTCCTGCCTCGGCATTGTCAACAGCCTTACAATCCCCGTTCTTCAGTGGTGAAGACATCAATGTTGGTATATTGGATTAGTAAGTATGCAGATGATACTAAGATAGGTGGCGTTGTGGATAATGAAGTAGGTTTTCTAAGCTTGCAGAGAGATTTAGGCCAGTTAGAAGAGTGGGCTGAAAGATGGCAGATGGAGTTTAATGCTGAAAAATGTGAAGTGCTACATTTTGGTAGGACTAATCAAAATAGGACATACATGGTAAATGGTAGGGCATTGAAGAATGCTGTAGAACAGAGGGATCTAGGAATAATGGTGCATAGTTCCCTGAAGGTGGAATCTCATGTGGATAGGGTGGTGAAGAAAGCTTTTGGTATGCTGGCCTTTATTAATCAGAGCATTGAGTATAGGAGTTGGGATGTAATGTTGAAATTGTATAAGGCATTGGTGAGGCCAAATTTGGAGTATTGTGTATAGTTTTGGTCACCGAATTATAGGAAAGATGTCAATAAAATTGAGAGAGTACAGAGGAGGTTTACTAAAATGTTGCCGGGATTCATCTCCTAAATTACAGAGAAAGGTTGAACAAGTTAGGTCTTTATTCTTTGGAGTGTAGAAGGTTGAGAGGAGACTTGATAGAGGTGTTTAAAATTATGAGGGGGATTGATAGAGTTGACATCCATTGAGAGTAGGAGAGATTCAAACAAGAAGACATGAGTTGAGAGTTAAAGGGCAAAAGTTTAGGGGTAACGAGGGGGAACTTCTTTACTCAGAGAGTGGTGGCTGTGTGGAACGAGCTTCCAGCAGAAGTGGTTGAGGCAGGTTCGATGTTGTCATTTAAAGTTAAATTGGATAGATATATGGACAGGAAAGGAATGGAGGGTTATGGACCGAGTGCAGGTCGGTGGGACTAGGTGAGAGTAGGAGTTCGGCACGGACTAGAAGGGCCGAGATGGCCTGTTTCCGTGCTATAACTGTTATATGGTTATGTTAACCAGCCTATCCTCTGAGTTCTTCACAGAAAACGTTTCCTGTCCTTGCTCAGTCTGTCACTGTATATAACTCTTAATCCACAGTGAGTCCCAACTGCCTCATCAGTCCAGGGATCATTAACAATGAACAACAAACATGGTGCAGACAATAACGTCTACTTGCCCTCAGCAAACTCTGCTCCCAATGATTCCCCGTGGAACTCAGAGATAAACTTGCTTCGTTTACAGAGTAACACACCCAAAATACAGGAGGAACTCAGCGGGTCGGGCAGCATCTGTGGAAAGGAATAAACAGTCGACTTCAGGCTGAGACCCTTCATCAGGACTGGAGAGGAATGGGGAAGATGCCAGAATAGGAAGGTGGTGGGTGGGGAAGGTCTGCAAGCTGACAGGTGATAGTTGAGACCAGGTATGTGGGTGGGGCAGGTGGGATGAAGAGAGAAGCTGGGAGGTGATAGGTGAGACCAGGTGAGGGGTGAGGTATGTGGGATGAAGAGAGGCCTGAAGAAGAAGGAATCTGATAGGAGAGCACGGGAGAAGAGGAACCAAAGGGCAGGAGAAGGGTGAGAGAGGAGCCAGAATGGGGAATGGAAAAAGAGAAGGTGGAGGGGGAGAAAAATTACCAGAAATCGATTTTCATGCCATCAGGCTAGAGGTAACCCAGGTGGGATATGAGGTGTTGCTCCTCCAACCTGAGTTTGGCCTTATTTTGGTAGTAGTGGAAGCCCTGGACAGACATGGAAACGGGAAGTTGAACTCTGTGATAATTTTGCCTCTATCTCTGCTCTTAGACCAGCAGAATGTGCATCAAGGCCGGCCTCAAAGGAGGCATCTAGACCGGTGACATGGAGAAAAAGACAGATGCAAGTGAGTATTGCATCACACACACCTGAAACAGTCTAGGTCACATCCGCCCCTTAATCATTGGTCAAACAAATGCCCGGATTAAAATGTAAGCAAGTCAGGCAATGGACTCTCACCTGGATAGAGCTGAGAGATCACATAATGAGGCATCACCATCACACCCAGCACAGACTGGGATCAACAGGCCAGACAGCGGTATGACACTCGCTCAGCAAAACCTTGCCACAGAGCAGGGACCACTCTGTACTGCCCTGAGAGTGGTACTTGTTTTTCCAGTGCTTGTTCTGTGGTGGGTCTTGAATGCAGACCCCTCTCTGAGAGCCGGGAGTGTGGTCCCCAGTGAGTTCAGCTGTCATCCGCATTCCAGTATCCCATAATTTAACCCAACCTGATTAATAATGAGTGCCATCAATTTTTGGGGATTAAAGATTGAAGATTAGCTTTACTTGTCACAGGTCCATCAAAACACATGGTGTCATTATTTTTGTCAACAGCCAACACAGTCCGAGAATGTATAAGTGTCGCTATGCTTCTGACACCACACAATTTACTAATCTGAACCCTGACTCAGATATCTCTGAAATGTGGGCAGGAAAGGAAGCCCATGCAGGCACTGGGAGAACACATAAATCTTTACAGACAATGACAGGAATAAACTCGGGTCATTGGTTCTGTAAAACATTGTATGAACCATTAAGGAATGTTTTCTTAACCCAGACAAACCAAATGTCACTCTGTTCATTTCCATCCCCGTCACAGGAGGAAGTTCCAAAGTGTCCGGAAACCACACTGAAAGTGAATGAATATCAAGATATTGACATTTATGCAAACTGCCAGCCCGCTGAAAGTTCCATATATGGAAATATATAATCCAATCGGGAATGGGTAATAGACGCACTGGGAAGAGCGCAAGGAAGGAGTTCTTGGAATTCCAATTTACCTTCCAAAGAGCAACAGGAATTCACACTCCCCCAATCAATTCGAAAGTACTTGACGTAGACTCAAGCCAATCCCAAAATATCATCTAATGCAGTGCCTTACTTTTGGAAGAAATCTCCTCACCTCCCCAGTCATTAGAGCATAGAACAGCACTCATAGACCTCCACTTTTCTTACATTCATCATCCATTATTGTCCACAGGTATCACTAGGTGTCCATAGGTTAAACACCAACATCCATTCCCTTGTGTGTGAGGGATTTCAACTTTCAATTTGTAACCCATGTTGCAGTCTATGAACATTGAGAGATTGATCATTACTGAGTACAGACATTGGGAGAAAGAGGCAAGTTTGTGTAGGGGAGATAAAGATAATTTGCTAGCTGGGATAATTTTCTATGTAAAACGCTTTGTTTATTCAGCCTGATTACAGTGGATTCAACCCGTATCTCAAGTTCAGCACTCCTGGGGAGCCCAATGTTGTATTTTCTGCAGCAATGTGGCTCCCAATGTCCTGCTGCATGAGGAAGGTCTCTGAGTGAGATGAGGCAATGGTTGGGAAATAAGAAACTCACCCACACGCTGCATGGATGACCTTCTGACAGCTGAAAGGTCTTTTCATTGTCTCCAGTGTTTCTGATCAACCGAACTCCAGAAAATCATTGCAATAAAGAAAAGATATAAACATGTCTACAATAAACCCTCTTCAGACCGGATTCAATCTAAATAAATAAATAAAGTACAACAATATTGTTTATTTGTTACATGGACAGTGCATTGAGACATTAAATACATTGTTTGCATCAATGACCAACACAGCCCAAGGGCAGCCTGCAAGTATCACCACACTTCCAGTGCCAATATAGCATGCCCACAACACGCCAATGCTAATCCATATGTCTCTGGATGTGGGTGGAAACTGGAGGAAACCCATGGGGTCACAGGGAAACTCACAGACTCCTTATAGACAGCAGTGGGAGTTGACCCCCGACCTTCCAGCTGGTGCCGTAAAGCATTACGCTAACCACTCTGATATTTCCCTTTTCGGCTCAGACTATGGAGTCTCTGAAAGAGAAAACTTTGGGTCATTGTGATTATGTACATCTTGAGAGAATGGAAAAGATTTGGGTCCATTGGGATTGTTGAAGATGTTAATGGGAGTTGCCAAGTCAGGGGCAGAGGGGAATGTCAGCTGTAACTAATCTGACCTCTGTAGGGTTTTACAGCAGCACTTCCTGATGGTGCCAACATACACATTTCAGCTTGATCAGAAATTCACTTTGGAACAGCCAGAAGTTTCATTAACAGGGGGCTGGGAAGCTGGGAGACACATAGGCCAGGTCTTGTAGCAGCCCTTCAGGGATAGTTGAGAGTCAACTGATTCGTGGAGCAGCAAATATTGAGCACAAAATGCTGGAGGGATCCAGAAGGTCAGTATCTATGGAGGGGAATAAACAGTTCACCTTTGAGCCAAGACCCTTCATCAGGACAGGAGAGGAAGAGAACAGAAACCAGAATAAGAAGGTGGGGGAGGGGAAGAAGTTCAAACTGGCAGGTGATAAGTGAGATCAAATGAGAGAGAAGTTCCCCTCCTCCGATACTCGCCTCTCCTATTAGATTTCTTCTTCTTCAGCCCTCTATGTCTTCCCTCCAACCTCTCTCTTCATCCACCCACCTCTGGAATTGGAGTCACGAGGATCCAGTTAGAGATGCCGAGAAGACTGCAAACCCTTAACATTTGTCCTTTATCGCATCATTTTTCTGTCTGAATATACAGAGGCACATTGTCATGGTAGCAATTGCGGCCAAAGGGAGCTGTGAAAGTTGGGGGAAGGGCGTGAATGGGGACTTTCTGGTGCGCTATTTTCTTCATCCTTATTTGGAACAGTAACTGTCCATTTGTTGAAAAGCTGTGAGAGTTTTTTTTGTCACAGGCCAGTTCTATCTGACCAGAAACAGATCACAGATGGTTAAAGATGATTATATACTGGGAGATTCAATCATTCTTGTCGGTCAAACTGTTGCCTGCATCTTTGGCTGTCAAAGATCTCCCATGGCACCACGCATTCGAAAAGATAAGAGATTAGTGATTAGATTGATTTGTCACGTGTACATCGAAACATCAAAACCAGCAGTGAAATGCATCTGAAGATTATGCTGGGGAGGATGGCTGCCCACAAATGTCACCGCACATCTGGCACCAACATAGCATGCCTGCAACTTACTCGTTCCAACCCGTATGTCTTCGCAATGTAGGAGGAAATGAGAGCACACAGGAAACCCACGCAGTCACGGGGAGAAAGTACACACAGTCAGGTTTATAATGGAGTTACATTCTGTGCTGCCTTACAATGCAGTGGACAAAGACCCTTCTAAACTCAGAAGAGTTTCTCCTAGGACAGACTTTCTGCTTTGTCCTCAACCCACCTGCTGTTTACCTAACTGAGTCATTTATGGACTATTGTTCATTCATTGTTTATGGACTAACTTTGCATCATCATTTACTAAGGAATTGTCATCAGGATGTAAATTTCAAATGAAGGTTTGTGGTCTCAGCAAAGGTTTAGGCCATTGAATGGAATTGGAGGGATAGGCAGTGGCACAGGAGGCAAAGGAAATGGTTTAGGGGCCAGAGAGGGGTTTACAGAGATAGGGAGGGGTGTATGAAGCAGCAGGGGGTTACAGAGATAGGGTAGGGTGTAGAGGCCAGTGGGTGTTACAGAGAAGGGAATGGTGTAGGAGGCAGAGACAGTTACAGAGAGGGAGAGGTGTAGGAGGCAGAGGGGGTAACAGGGATAGGAAGTGGTGTAGATACCAGAGGGGGTTGCAGAGAGGGAGGGTGTTGGAGACAGAGATAGGGATGGGTGTAGAGACCAGAGGGGTTTACAGAGAAGGAAATGGTGTAGGGCTGGGTAGGTTACATAGGTAGGGAGGGATGTAGGAGGCAGAGGAGCTTACAGAGCTAGATAGGCGTGAGATACTAGAGGTGGTTAGAGAGAGAGGGAAGGGTGTAGGAGGCAGAGCGGTATTACAGAGTTAAGGAGAGATTTAGGACGCAGTGGGGATTACAGAGACAGGAAGATGTGTAGGGAACAGAGAGGGTTACATAGATAGGGAGAGGTGTAGGGGAGTCAGAGGGGGTTATAGAGATAGGGAGAGGTTTGTGAGACAGAAGGAGTTACAGAGACAGAGAGGGGTGTAGATACCAGAGGGGATTACAGAAGTATTGGGGTGTGCAGGCCAGCGGGGCTTACAGAGAAGGGAATGGTGTAGGGGCTGAGGGGGTTACAGAGATAGGGAGAGTTGTAGGAGGCAGAGAGGGTTACAGAGATAGGGAGGGGTGTAGATTCTAGAGAGAGTTACATAATTAGAGAGAGGTTTGGAAGGCACAGAGGGTTACAGTGTTGTGGAAAGTACATGTGAGAGTGTGCATGTACACAATACGTGTGAGAGTGTGCATGCAGACAGTATGTGTGACAGTGTGCTTGCGGACAGTACGTGTCAGAGTGTGCAAGTGGACTCTACGTGTGACGGTGCATTTGGACAGTATGTCTGACAGTGTGCTTGTGAACAGTACGTGTGACAGTGTGCTTGTGGACAGTATGTGTCAGAGTGTGCAAGTGGACTCAACGTGTGACAGGGTGCATGTGGACAGTAGGTCTGACAGTGTGCTTGTGGACAGTACGTGTGAGAGTGTGCATGTGGACAGTACGTGTGACGGTGTGCTTGTGGACAGTACGTGTGAGAGTGTGCATGTGGACAGTACGTGTGACGGTGCATTTGGACAGTATGTCTGACAGTGTGCATGTGGACAGTACGTGTGAGAGTGTGCATGTGGACAGTACGTGTGACGGTGCATTTGGACAGTATGTCTGACAGTGTGCATGCAGACAGTATGTGTGAGAATGTGCATGTGGACAGTAGGTCTGACAGTGTGCATGTGGACAGTACGTGTGACAGTGTGCATGTGCACAGTACGTGTGACAGCGTGCATGTGGACAGTACGTGTGACAATGTGCATGTGGACAGTACGTGTGACACTGCACGTGGACAGTACGTCTGAGAATGTGCATGTGAACAGTACGTGTGACAGCGTGCATGTGGACAGTATGTGTGACAGTGTGCATGTGGACAGTAGGTTTGACAGTGTGCTTATGAACAGTACGTGTGACAGTGGGAATGTGGACAGTACGTATAACAGTGTGCATGTGGACAGTATGTCTGAAAGTGTGCTTGTAGACAGTACGTGTGACAGTGTGCATGCGGACAGTACATGTGACAGTGTACATGCGGACAGTACATATGAGAGTGTGCCTGTGGACAGTATGTGTGACAGTGTGCATGTGGACAGTCGGTTTGCACTGTGCTTGTGGACAGTATGTGTGAGAGTGTACAAGTGGACAATACGTGTGAGAGTGTGCATGTGGACAGTACATATAATAGTGTGCATGTGGACAGTACGTGTGACAGTATGCATGCGGACAGTACGTGTGACAGTGTACATGTGGACAGTAGGTTTGACAGTGTGCTTATGAACAGTACGTGTGACAGTGGGAATGTGGACAGTATGTATAACAGTGTGCATGTGGACAGTATGTCTGAAAGTGTGCTTGTAGACAGTACGTGTGACAGTGTGCATGCGGACAGTACGTGTGACAGTGTACATGCGGACAGTACGTGTGACAGTATGCATGCGGACAGTACGTGTGACAGTGTACATGTGGACAGTAGGTTTGACAGTGTGCTTATGAACAGTACGTGTGACAGTGGGAATGTGGACAGTATGTATAACAGTGTGCATGTGGACAGTATGTCTGAAAGTGTGCTTGTAGACAGTACGTGTGACAGTGTGCATGCGGACAGTACGTGTGACAGTATGCATGCGGACAGTACGTGTGACAGTGTACATGCGGACAGTACATATGAGAGTGTGCCTGTGGACAGTATGTGTGACAGTGTGCATGTGGACAGTCGGTTTGCACTGTGCTTGTGGACAGTACGTGTGAGAGTGTACAAGTGGAAAGCACATGTAACACTGCATGTGGACAGTATATGTGAAATTGTGCATGTGGACAGCACATGTGAGAGTGTGCCTGTGGACAATACGTGTGAGAATGTGCAAGTGGACACCACGTGTGACAGTGTACATGCGGACAGTACGTGTGAGAATGTGCATGAGGACACTACGTGTGACAGCGTGCATGTGGACAGTATGTGTGACAGTGTGCCTGTAGATATTAGGTGTGAGAGTGTGCAAATGGACACTGCGTATGACAGTGTGATGTGGACAGTACATGTGACAATGCACGTGGACAGTATGCCTGAGAGTGTGCATGTGGACAGTACATATAATAGTGTGCATGTGGGCAATAAGTGTGACAGTGTACATGTGGACAGTACGTGTGACAGTGTGCATGTGGACAGTATGTGTGAGAGTGTACAAGTGGACAATACGTGTGACAGTGTGCATGTGGACAGTATGTGTGAGAGTGTACAAGTGGACAATACGTGTGAGAGTGTGCATGTGGACAGTACATATAATAGTGTGCATGTGGACAGTACGTGTGACACTGTGCTTATGGGCAGTACGTGTGAGAGTGTTCAAGTGGACAGTAGATGTAACACTGTGCTTATGGACAGTACGTGTGAGAGTGTGCATGTGCACAGTACGTGTGACAGCGTGCATGTGGACAGTACGTGTGACAGTGTGCATGTGGACAGTACGTGTGACACTGCACGTGGACAGTACGTCTGAGAATGTGCATGTGAACAGTACGTGTGACAGCGTGCATGTGGACAGTATGTGTGACAGTGTGCATGTGGACAGTAGGTTTGACAGTGTGCTTATGAACAGTACGTGTGACAGTGGGAATGTGGACAGTACGTATAACAGTGTGCATGTGGACAGTATGTCTGAAAGTGTGCTTGTAGACAGTACGTGTGACAGTGTGCATGCGGACAGTACATGTGACAGTATGCATGCGGACAGTACGTGTGACAGTGTACATGCGGACAGTACATATGAGAGTGTGCCTGTGGACAGTATGTGTGACAGTGTGCATGTGGACAGTCGGTTTGCACTGTGCTTGTGGACAGTATGTGTGAGAGTGTACAAGTGGACAATACGTGTGAGAGTGTGCATGTGGACAGTACATATAATAGTGTGCATGTGGACAGTACGTGTGACAGTGTGCATGTGGACAGTACGTGTGACACTGCACGTGGACATTATGTCTGAGAGTGTGCATGTGAACAGTACATATAATAGTGTGCATGTGGACAGTATGTGTGACAGTGTGCCTGTGGGCAGTATGTGTGAGAGTGGGCAAGTGGACACTAGATGTGACACTGTGCATGTCTGAGAGTATGCATGTGGACAGTATGATAACTGTGTGCATGTAGATAATACGTTGTTACGTACCACGTAACTGGGTTGCCAAACCAGCAGAAATAGATCACTCAGTTGGATTCTGGATTACTAGAACTAAGAAAGTTTTATTAAAGAAACAAGCAACACAGTAATCGAAAGGATAATAAATGCAACAGTTCAGCAATGATAAACACACATGTGCACAGAATTAAGATAACAGCATCAATCAAGCTTTATCGTTGTCTAGGGGTAAATGACCAAATTTCAAAGTGACACAAATTTCAGTCCAATTTAGTAGTTCAGTTCGCAGTAATCGTTGCCATGGTGATGGACAAAGTTGGGGGAGAGAGAGAGAACGGGAACGACTGATCATTCAGACACAGCTTCACTCACAGACCGGCGATATTTGCTCACAAGCAGTTTTTGGGCAGGTCCTTGGTGATGTCACCTGAGGTCACCGACTGTGACCCCTCCTCCAGATGCGGTCGATCCTCTGCAGTGAACCCGGCACCCAGGCAAGGGCGGACACACACCGGGTTCCCGCTGTTACGTACCCCGTAACTGGGTTGCCAAACCAGCAGAAATGGATCACTCAGTTGGAGTCTGGAGTACTAGAACTAAGAAAGTTTTATTAAAGAAACAAGCAACACAGTAATCGAAAGGATAATAAATGCAACAGTTCAGCGATGATAAACACACATGTGCACAGAATTAAGATAACAGCATCAATCAAGCTCTATCGTTGTCTAGGGGTAAATGACCAAATTTCAAAATGACTCAAAGATCAGTCCAGTTCAGTTCGCAGTAATCGTTGCCATGGCGATGGACAACGTGGGGGAAGAGAGAGATAGAACAGGAACAACTGATCATTCAGACACAGCTTCACTCACAGACCGGCGAGATGGCTCACAAGCAACTTTTGGGCGGGTCCTTGGTGATGTCACCTGAGGTCACCGACTGTGACCCCTCCTCCAGATGTGGTCGATCCTCTGCAGCGAACCCGGCACCCAGGCAAGGGCGGACACACACCGGTTTCCCGCTGATCG
This sequence comes from Mobula hypostoma, assembly GCF_963921235.1. Lineage (NCBI taxonomy): Eukaryota > Metazoa > Chordata > Chondrichthyes > Myliobatiformes > Myliobatidae > Mobula > Mobula hypostoma. The sequence continues at coordinate 115,081,402 of NC_086104.1, forward strand.
TACCTTTCCACCCTGGTCGTTGTCTGATACTTCTCACCCACTCGTGAGAGGCACACCGCTTCCAGGGTCTCGTTACCTCGGGTGGCGTGTGTCCCTGTCTTAGCGAACCTGTCCCTTTTTATCCCCCTGCTGGGGTATCGCCTGTCCATCACTTCAAACAGTTCAGGGTTCAAAGGGGGAGCCGCTCCAGACAGCTCTCTCTCCCACGTCCCTTCATTACACATCTCCAGACGCTGCTCCATTATTCCTTATCTCTCCTTCCCCTGAGGGCAGGTGGCAGACCAACTGCTGATGTCACTGATGCTAACCCAGGCCAGCAAACATCTTAATTTTATGTGTATTCTCGTAAAACTTCCCCCCTTTAAGGATTTTTACCGGGAGGTAAAAATTACAAACATGAATACATTATTTGATACATACACAATATACATCTTTATCAGCTATTTGGCTAACACAGCGAGTTTGAAGCTGTCAACACCTTGACAGACAGTCATCACCTTGACAGACAGTCATCACCTTTTCTGTTCCTTTTACACGTGTTATTAATAATCCCTTAGACCAGGCTCCAACTCAGCAAACTTCATAGTGGCCAAAAACACTGATGAATTGCGACCAATGTAACCTCTCATTTGGTTTTGTCCCGGACCACAATAACAAGGGTCGTCCCATTCCGACTCAGTTTTCTCTCGCAAGGGCTTAGTAGGAGGGGGACGGGTATTGACCGCAGAGTTATTGCAAAACTTCCTGCAGTACCCCACCATCTCCAAGAGCCCTCTGAGGGCCCTCTTGTCTGTCGGGGTTGGGAGGTCAGCGATAGCCTGCACTGTAGCTTGCATCGCTGCCAGCTGCCCCTGTGTCACCACAATTCCCAGGTAAGTGACCCCCGTGTGGCCGAATTCATTTTTTTTCAAGGTTCACTATCAATCTGGCTTCAGACAGCCGTATTAAATTGCCAATACACACCTCTGTGTTCATCAGCCCTTTAGTCACTGAATTACTCATTATATATCGTGTTGTTTACTAGGCTGACCTATTGTAACAGACATCACCCAACGTCCCAGTTCTTTGCATTTCCTCGGGACAATCAAACACACGGGTGCGAGTCGTTTAATTACTCCTTCTAAAGATTCGCTTTGTTCGGGGATTAAGGGAGAGACCTTATCAGTAGACCTGACCAAAACAATAGCCTTCTCCCATCTGACCGATCCCATCCTAATCTTTTCAAAATGGTTTTTTCCTCTTATCAGGGGGCCCCTAGCTTCATTGATTTCCACGCTAACACCGACCAGGTTTGTTAGCATATCAAAAGCCGGTGACCGTCTCAGTTCGCGTCGGTCATGATCAATAACATTTTTCCCCCTGGGCAGCCGGTAAATCTCTTTCATGATTCCACCAACTGTTTCCTCCAGCACCGCAAGATGTCCACCGGGGGGTACCTCGTGGGCCATGTTAAAAACCTCATCCCCATAACTCTTTTGCACCACCCCCCATTCCTCATCTGCGGGTACTGTACTTGATTTCCCTTTCTTCCTTAGCACTTCCTCATCCGCACAATAGCCTACTAGTTCCCTTGTCAAGGCTGTGTCAGAGAGAGCGGTCTCTGCAAAAACCATCAGCCCCTCGTCTCGCTCCTGCGTCTGCACAAATTATTTCCCGGCTACTGCTACGTCCGTCCCAGCTCCCTCACTACCACTTGTCTCACTACCCTCTTTCTTTCCATTTTCTACCCCCTTCTCGTACAAGGTTGGCAAAAACTGTTTCAGCTAAATTCACTATCGCGGGCGGGGCCTCAATGCTGGCAGGCTGACCTGTCAATCTCACGACTGGGAACACGATTCCCCCGGCGATGTCATTACCGAGCAAGACTTCCACGCCTTTCATCGGTAATTCGGGCCTCACCCCGATCGTGACTAGTCCAGAGACCAGGTTGCTTTGTAAGTGTATCTGGTGCAAAGGGACTGACTCTGTCCCTTCCCCAACACCTTTGACCTCTACCTCCCCAGTCTGGGTCTCTGAGCTAAACTCTAATACACTCTTCAGTATTAGTGACTGACACGCTCCCGTGTCTCTCCAGATCCGCACTGGAACTGGTTTTAACCCCTCCTTCACTGACACCAGTCCGGCCGAGATAAACCTGGACTTTTTCAGACCTGTCCTTCCCTAGCGGTTCGCTTAACAGCTCGATACAGCCATTCAAAATTTCCGCTTTTCCTTTCCCCGTCTCCTTCCTTGGGGCAAAGCACCTGGACGCAAAGTGTCCGGCTTTCCCACAATGATAACAGACGACCCCAGGAGACTTCCTACCAGACTGCTCCCGGTCTACCTTATCCTTTTCACTAGTCCCCGGCTTACTTTCTGACTTTTCCGGCGGACTCTCCCCGCCGTCCTGACTACCCTTCTGGTAGCCTTTACTCGGGGCAAACTTCATTTTATGCGTCAACGCATACTCAGTAGGTTTGACAGTGTGTTTGTGGACAGTACGGGTGAGAGTGTACAAATGGAAAGTACATGTAACACTCTGCATGTGGACAGTACATGTGATTGTGTGCATGTGGACAGTACGTGTGACAGTGTGCATGTGGACAGTACGTGTGAGAGTGTACAAGTGGAAAGTACATGTAACACTCTGCATGTGGACAGTACATGTGACTGTGTGCATGTGGACAGTACGTGTGAGAATGTGCATGTGGACAGTACGTGTGACAGTGTGCATGTGGACAGTACGTGTGACAGAGTGCATGTGGACAGTACATGTGAGAGTGTGCATGTGGACAGTACGTGTGACAGTGTGCATGTGGACAGTACGTGTGACAGAGTGCATGTGGACAGTATGTGTGAGAGTGTGCAAGTGGTCACTGTGTATGACAGTGTGCATGTGGACAGTATGTGTGAGAGTGTACAAATGGAAAGTACATGTAACACTCTGCATGTGGACAGTACATGTGACTGTGTGCATGTGGACAGTACGTGTGAGAGTGTGCATGTGGACAGTACGTGTGACAGAGTGCATGTGGACAGTATGTGTGAGAGTGTGCATGTGGACAGTACGTGTGACAGAGTGCAAATGGACATTACGAGTGAGAGTTTGCCTGTGGACAGTATGTGTGAGAGTGTGCATGTGAACAGTATGTTTGACAGTGTACATGTGGACAGTACGTGTGAGAGTGTGCATGTGCACAGTACGTTTGCAGTGTGCCTGTGGACAGTACGTGTAGGAGTGTGCAAATCGACACTGAGTATGACTGTGTGCATGTGGACAGTATGTGTGACAGTGTGCATGTGTACAGTACGTGTGACAGTGTGCATGTGCACAGTACGTTTGACAGTGTGCATGTGGACAGTATGTGTGACAGTGTGCCAGTGGACAGTACGTGTGGCAGTGTGCATGTGTACAGTACGTGTGACAGTGTGCATGTGGACAGTACGTGTGGCAGTGTGCATGTGGACAGTATGTGTGACAGTGTGCATGTGGACCATACGTGTGACAATGCACGTGGACAGTATGTCTGACTGTGTGCATGCGGACAGTACGTGTGACACTGCACGTGGACAGTATGTCTGAGAGTGTGCATGAGGACAATACGTGTAACAGTGTGCCTGTGGACAGTACGTGTGAGAGTGTCCATGTGGACAGTACGTATGACAGTGTCCATGTGGACAGTACATGTGACAGTGTGCAAATGGACAAGACGTGTGAGAGTGTGCATGTGGACAGTACATATAACAGTGTGCATGTGAACAGTATGTTTGACAGTGTACATGTGGACAGTACGTGTGAGAGTGTGCATGTGCACAGTACGTTTGCAGTGTGCCTGTGGACAGTACGTGTGGGAGTGTGCAAATCGACACTGAGTATGACTGTGTGCAGTGGACAGTAGGTTTGACAGTGTGCATGTGGACAGTACGTGTGACAGTGTGCATGTGGACAGTACATGTGACTGTGTGCATGTGGACAGTACGTGTGACAGTGTGCATGTGGACAGTACGTGTGAGAGTGTGCATGTGGACAGTACGTGTGACAGTGTGCATGTGGACAGTACGTGTGAGAGTGTGCATGTGGACAGTACGTGTGACAGTGTGCATGTGGACAGTATGTGTGAGAGTGTGCATGTGGACAGTAGGTTTGACAGTGTGCATGTGGACAGTACGTGTGACAGTGTGCATGTGGACAGTACGTGTGACAGTGTGCATGTGGACAGTATGTGTGAGAGTGTGCATGTGGACAGTATGTGTGACAGTGTGCATGTGGACAGTATGTGTGAGAGTGTGCATGTGGACAGTATGTGTGAGAGTGTACATGTGAACAGTACGTGTGACAGTGTGCATGTGAACAGTACGTGTGACAGTGTGCATGTGGACAGTATGTGTGAGAGTGTGCATGTGGACAGTACGTGTGACAGTGTGCATGTGGACAGTATGTGTGAGAGTGTGCATGTGGACAGTATGTGTGACAGTGTGCATGTGGACAGTATGTGTGAGAGTGTGCATGTGGACAGTATGTGTGACAGTGTGCATGTGAACAGTACGTGTGACAGTGTGCATGTGGACAGTATGTGTGAGAGTGTGCATGTGGACAGTATGTGTGAGAGTGTACAAATGGAAAGTACATGTAACACTTTGCATGTGGACAGTACATGTGACTGTGTGCATGTGGACAGTACGTGTGAGAGTGTGCATGTGGACAGTATGTGTGACAGTGTGCATGCGGACAGTATGTCTGAAAGTGTGCATGTGGACAGTATGTGTGAGAGTGTGCATGTGGACAGTACGTGTGACAGAGTGCATGTGGACAGTATGTGTGAGAGTGTGCATGTGGACAGTACGTGTGACAGAGTGCATGTGGACAGTATGTGTGAGAGTGTGCATGTGGACAGTACGTGTGACAGAGTGCATGTGGACAGTATGTGTGAGAGTGTGCATGTGGACAGTATGTGTGAGAGTGCGCAAGTGGACATTACGAGTGAGAGTTTGCCTGTGAACAGTATGTTTGACAATGTACATGTGGACAGTACGTGTGAGAGTGTGCATGTGCACAGTACGTTTGCAGTGTGCCTGTGGACAGTACGTGTAGGAGTGTGCAAATCGACACTGAGTATGACTGTGTGCATGTGAACAGTATGTGTGACAGTGTGCATGTGAACAGTATGTGTGACAGTGTGCATGTGGACAGTAGGTTTGACAGTGTGCATGTGAACAGTACGTGTGACAGTGTGCATGTGGACAGTACATGTGGCAGTGTGCATGTGGACAGTATGTGTGACAGTGTGCATGTGGACCATACGTGTGACAATGCATGTGGACAGTATGTGTGGCAGTGTGCATGTGGACAGTATGTGTGACAGTGTGCATGTGGACCATACGTGTGACAATGCATGTGGACAGTATGTGTGGCAGTGTGCATGTGGACAGTATGTCTGACTGTGTGCATGCGGACAGTACGTGTGACACTGCACGTGGACAGTATGTCTGAGAGTGTGCATGAGGACAATACGTGTAACAGTGTGCCTGTGGACAGTACGTGTGAGAGTGTCCATGTGGACAGTACATGTGACAGTGTGCAAATGGACAAGACGTGTGAGAGTGTGCATGTGGACAGTACATATAACAGTGTGCATGTGAACAGTATGTTTGACAGTGTACATGTGGACAGTACGTGTGAGAGTGTGCATGTGCACAGTACGTTTGCAGTGTGCCTGTGGACAGTACGTGTGGGAGTGTGCAAATCGACACTGAGTATGACTGTGTGCATGTGGACAGTACGTGTGACAGAGTGCATGTGGACAGTATGTGTGACAGTGTGCATGTGGACAGTACATGTGACTGTGTGCATGTGGACAGTACGTGTGAGAGTGTGCATGTGGACAGTACGTGTGACAGAGTGCATGTGGACAGTACGTGTGACAGTGTGCATGTGGACAGTACATGTGACTGTGTGCATGTGGACAGTACGTGTGAGAGTGTGCATGTGGACAGTACGTGTGACAGTGTGCATGTGGACAGTACATGTGACTGTGTGCATGTGGACAGTACGTGTGAGAGTGTGCATGTGGACAGTACGTGTGAGAGTGTGCATGTGGACAGTACGTGTGACAGTGTGCATGTGGACAGTACGTGTGACAGTGTGCATGTGGACAGTACGTGTGACAGTGTGCATGTGGACAGTACGTTTGAAAGTGTGCATGTGGACAGTATGTCTGAGAGTGTGCATGTGGACAGTACATGTGAGAGTGTGCATGTGGACAGTACGTGTGAGAGTGTGCATGTGGACAGTACGTGTGACAGCGTGCATGTGGACAGTATGTGTGACAGTGTGCATGCGGACAGTATGTCTGAGAGTGTGCATGTGGACAGTATGTCTGAGAGTGTGCATGTGGACAGTACGTGTGAGAGTGTGCCTGTGGACACTACATGTGAGAATGTGCAAATGAACACTGCGTATGACAGCGTACATGCCAACAGTACGTGTGACAGTGTGCATGCCAACAGTACGTGTGACAGTGTGCATGTGGACAGTACGTGTAATAGTTTGCATGTGGACAGTATGTGTGACAGTGTGCCTGTGGACACTACATGTGAGAATGTGCAAATGAACACTGCGTATGACAGCGTACATGTGGACGGTACGTGTGACACTGCACGTGGACAGTATGTCTGAGAGTGTGCATGTGGACAGTACGTGTGACAGTGTGCATGTGGACAGTACGTGTGAGAGTGTGCCTGTGGACAGTACGTGTGACAGTGTGCCTGTGGACAGTATGTGTGAGAGTGTGCATGTGGACAGTATGTGTGAGAGTGTACATGTGAACAGTACGTGTGACAGTGTGCATGTGGACAGTACGTGTGACAGTGTGCATGTGGACAGTACGTGTGAGAGTGTACATGTGAACAGTACGTGTGACAGTGTGCATGTGGACAGTACGTGTGACAGTGTGCCTGTGGACAGTACGTGTGAGAGTGTGCATGTGGACAGTACGTGTGAGAGTGTGCATGTGGACAGTATGTGTGACAGTGTGCATGTGAACAGTACGTGTGACAGTGTGCATGTGGACAGTATGTGTGAGAGTGTGCATGTGGACAGTATGTGTGACAGTGTGCATGTGAACAGTACGTGTGACAGTGTGCATGTGGACAGTATGTGTGAGAGTGTACAAATGGAAAGTACATGTAACACTTTGCATGTGGACAGTACATGTGACTGTGTGCATGTGGACAGTACGTGTGAGAGTGTGCATGTGGACAGTATGTGTGACAGTGTGCATGCGGACAGTACGTGTGACAGAGTGCATGTGGACAGTATGTGTGAGAGTGTGCATGTGGACAGTACGTGTGACAGTGTGCATGCCAACAGTACGTGTGACAGTGTGCATGTGGACAGTACGTGTAATAGTTTGCATGTGGACAGTATGTGTGACAGTGTGCATGTGGACAGTATGTGTGAGAGTGTACAAATGGAAAGTACATGTAACACTTTGCATGTGGACAGTACATGTGACTGTGTGCATGTGGACAGTACGTGTGAGAGTGTGCATGTGGACAGTATGTGTGACAGTGTGCATGCGGACAGTATGTCTGAAAGTGTGCATGTGGACAGTATGTGTGAGAGTGTGCATGTGGACAGTACGTGTGACAGAGTGCATGTGGACAGTATGTGTGAGAGTGTGCATGTGGACAGTACGTGTGACAGTGTGCATGCCAACAGTACGTGTGACAGTGTGCATGTGGACAGTACGTGTAATAGTTTGCATGTGGACAGTATGTGTGACAGTGTGCCTGTGGACACTACATGTGAGAATGTGCATATGAACACTGCGTATGACAGCGTACATGTGGACGGTACGTGTGACACTGCACGTGGACAGTATGTCTGAGAGTGTGCATGTGGACAGTATATATAATAGTGTGCATGTGGACAATATGTGTGAGAGTGTGCATGTGGACAGTATATATAATAGTGTGCATGTGGACAATATGTGTGACAGTGTGCATGTGGACAGTACGTGTGACAGTGTGCCTGTGGACAGTACGTGTGACAGTGTGCCTGTGGACAGTACATGTGACTGTGTGCCTGTGGACAGTACGTGTGAGAGTGTGCATGTGGACAGTACGTGTGACAGTGTGCATGTGGACAGTATGTGTGAGAGTGTGCATGTGGACAGTATGTGTGAGAGTGTACATGTGAACAGTACGTGTGACAGTGTGCATGTGGACAGTATGTGTGAGAGTGTGCATGTGGACAGTATGTGTGACAGTGTGCATGTGAACAGTACGTGTGACAGTGTGCATGTGGACAGTATGTGTGAGAGTGTGCATGTGAACAGTACGTGTGACAGTGTGCATGTGGACAGTACGTGTGAGAGTGTACATGTGGACAGTATGTGTGAGAGTGTGCATGTGGACAGTATGTGTGAGAGTGTACAAATGGAAAGTACATGTAACACTTTGCATGTGGACAGTACATGTGACTGTGTGCATGTGGACAGTACGTGTGAGAGTGTGCATGTGGACAGTATGTGTGAGAGTGTGCATGTGGACAGTACGTGTGACAGTGTGCATGTGGACAGTACGTGTGAGAGTGTGCATGTGGACAGTACGTGTGAGAGTGTGCATGTGGACAGTACGTGTGACAGAGTGCATGTGGACAGTATGTGTGAGAGTGTGCATGTGGACAGTACGTGTGACAGAGTGCAAATGGACATTACGAGTGAGAGTTTGCCTGTGGACAGTATGTGTGAGAGTGTGCATGTGAACAGTATGTTTGACAGTGTACATGTGGACAGTACGTGTGAGAGTGTGCATGTGCACAGTACGTTTGCAGTGTGCCTGTGGACAGTACGTGTAGGAGTGTGCAAATCGACACTGAGTATGACTGTGGGCATGTGGACAGTATGTGTGACAGTGTGCATGTGTACAGTACGTGTGACAGTGTGCATGTGCACAGTACGTTTGACAGTGTGCATGTGGACAGTATGTGTGACAGTGTGCCAGTGGACAGTACGTGTGGCAGTGTGCATGTGTACAGTACGTGTGACAGTGTGCATGTGGACAGTACGTGTGGCAGTGTGCATGTGGACAGTATGTGTGACAGTGTGCATGTGGACCATACGTGTGACAATGCACGTGGACAGTATGTCTGACTGTGTGCATGCGGACAGTACGTGTGACACTGCACGTGGACAGTATGTCTGAGAGTGTGCATGAGGACAATACGTGTAACAGTGTGCCTGTGGACAGTACGTGTGAGAGTGTCCATGTGGACAGTACGTATGACAGTGTCCATGTGGACAGTACATGTGACAGTGTGCAAATGGACAAGACGTGTGAGAGTGTGCATGTGGACAGTACATATAACAGTGTGCATGTGAACAGTATGTTTGACAGTGTACATGTGGACAGTACGTGTGAGAGTGTGCATGTGCACAGTACGTTTGCAGTGTGCCTGTGGACAGTACGTGTGGGAGTGTGCAAATCGACACTGAGTATGACTGTGTGCAGTGGACAGTAGGTTTGACAGTGTGCATGTGGACAGTACGTGTGACAGTGTGCATGTGGACAGTACATGTGACTGTGTGCATGTGGACAGTACGTGTGACAGTGTGCATGTGGACAGTACGTGTGAGAGTGTGCATGTGGACAGTACGTGTGAGAGTGTGCATGTGGACAGTACGTGTGAGAGTGTGCATGTGGACAGTACGTGTGACAGTGTGCATGTGGACAGTATGTGTGAGAGTGTGCATGTGGACAGTAGGTTTGACAGTGTGCATGTGGACAGTACGTGTGACAGTGTGCATGTGGACAGTACGTGTGACAGTGTGCATGTGGACAGTATGTGTGAGAGTGTGCATGTGGACAGTATGTGTGACAGTGTGCATGTGGACAGTATGTGTGAGAGTGTGCATGTGGACAGTATGTGTGAGAGTGTACATGTGAACAGTACGTGTGACAGTGTGCATGTGAACAGTACGTGTGACAGTGTGCATGTGGACAGTATGTGTGAGAGTGTGCATGTGGACAGTACGTGTGACAGTGTGCATGTGGACAGTATGTGTGAGAGTGTGCATGTGGACAGTATGTGTGACAGTGTGCATGTGGACAGTATGTGTGAGAGTGTGCATGTGGACAGTATGTGTGACAGTGTGCATGTGAACAGTACGTGTGACAGTGTGCATGTGGACAGTATGTGTGAGAGTGTGCATGTGGACAGTATGTGTGAGAGTGTACAAATGGAAAGTACATGTAACACTTTGCATGTGGACAGTACATGTGACTGTGTGCATGTGGACAGTACGTGTGAGAGTGTGCATGTGGACAGTATGTGTGACAGTGTGCATGCGGACAGTATGTCTGAAAGTGTGCATGCGGACAGTACGTGTGAGAGTGTGCATGTGGACAGTATGTGTGACAGTGTGCATGCGGACAGTATGTCTGAAAGTGTGCATGTGGACAGTATGTGTGAGAGTGTGCATGTGGACAGTACGTGTGACAGAGTGCATGTGGACAGTATGTGTGAGAGTGTGCATGTGGACAGTACGTGTGACAGAGTGCATGTGGACAGTATGTGTGAGAGTGTGCATGTGGACAGTACGTGTGACAGAGTGCATGTGGACAGTATGTGTGAGAGTGTGCATGTGGACAGTATGTGTGAGAGTGCGCAAGTGGACATTACGAGTGAGAGTTTGCCTGTGAACAGTATGTTTGACAATGTACATGTGGACAGTACGTGTGAGAGTGTGCATGTGCACAGTACGTTTGCAGTGTGCCTGTGGACAGTACGTGTAGGAGTGTGCAAATCGACACTGAGTATGACTGTGTGCATGTGAACAGTATGTGTGACAGTGTGCATGTGAACAGTATGTGTGACAGTGTGCATGTGGACAGTAGGTTTGACAGTGTGCATGTGAACAGTACGTGTGACAGTGTGCATGTGGACAGTACATGTGGCAGTGTGCATGTGGACAGTATGTGTGACAGTGTGCATGTGGACCATACGTGTGACAATGCATGTGGACAGTATGTGTGGCAGTGTGCATGTGGACAGTATGTGTGACAGTGTGCATGTGGACCATACGTGTGACAATGCATGTGGACAGTATGTGTGGCAGTGTGCATGTGGACAGTATGTCTGACTGTGTGCATGCGGACAGTACGTGTGACACTGCACGTGGACAGTATGTCTGAGAGTGTGCATGAGGACAATACGTGTAACAGTGTGCCTGTGGACAGTACGTGTGAGAGTGTCCATGTGGACAGTACATGTGACAGTGTGCAAATGGACAAGACGTGTGAGAGTGTGCATGTGGACAGTACATATAACAGTGTGCATGTGAACAGTATGTTTGACAGTGTACATGTGGACAGTACGTGTGAGAGTGTGCATGTGCACAGTACGTTTGCAGTGTGCCTGTGGACAGTACGTGTGGGAGTGTGCAAATCGACACTGAGTATGACTGTGTGCATGTGGACAGTACGTGTGACAGAGTGCATGTGGACAGTATGTGTGACAGTGTGCATGTGGACAGTACATGTGACTGTGTGCATGTGGACAGTACGTGTGAGAGTGTGCATGTGGACAGTACGTGTGACAGAGTGCATGTGGACAGTACGTGTGACAGTGTGCATGTGGACAGTACATGTGACTGTGTGCATGTGGACAGTACGTGTGAGAGTGTGCATGTGGACAGTACGTGTGACAGTGTGCATGTGGACAGTACATGTGACTGTGTGCATGTGGACAGTACGTGTGAGAGTGTGCATGTGGACAGTACGTGTGAGAGTGTGCATGTGGACAGTACGTGTGACAGAGTGCATGTGGACAGTAAGTGTGACAGTGTGCATGTGGACAGTACGTGTGACAGTGTGCATGTGGACAGTATGTCTGAGAGTGTGCATGTGGACAGTACATGTGAGAGTGTGCATGTGGACAGTACGTGTGAGAGTGTGCATGTGGACAGTACGTGTGACAGCGTGCATGTGGACAGTATGTGTGACAGTGTGCATGCGGACAGTATGTCTGAGAGTGTGCATGTGGACAGTATGTCTGAGAGTGTGCATGTGGACAGTACGTGTGAGAGTGTGCCTGTGGACACTACATGTGAGAATGTGCAAATGAACACTGCGTATGACAGCGTACATGCCAACAGTACGTGTGACAGTGTGCATGCCAACAGTACGTGTGACAGTGTGCATGTGGACAGTACGTGTAATAGTTTGCATGTGGACAGTATGTGTGACAGTGTGCCTGTGGACACTACATGTGAGAATGTGCAAATGAACACTGCGTATGACAGCGTACATGTGGACGGTACGTGTGACACTGCACGTGGACAGTATGTCTGAGAGTGTGCATGTGGACAGTACGTGTGACAGTGTGCATGTGGACAGTACGTGTGAGAGTGTGCCTGTGGACAGTACGTGTGACAGTGTGCCTGTGGACAGTACATGTGACTGTGTGCCTGTGGACAGTACGTGTGAGAGTGTGCATGTGGACAGTACGTGTGACAGTGTGCATGTGGACAGTATGTGTGAGAGTGTGCATGTGGACAGTATGTGTGAGAGTGTACATGTGAACAGTACGTGTGACAGTGTGCATGTGGACAGTACGTGTGACAGTGTGCATGTGGACAGTACGTGTGAGAGTGTACATGTGAACAGTACGTGTGACAGTGTGCATGTGGACAGTACGTGTGACAGTGTGCCTGTGGACAGTACGTGTGAGAGTGTGCATGTGGACAGTACGTGTGAGAGTGTGCATGTGGACAGTACGTGTGAGAGTGTGCATGTGGACAGTATGTGTGACAGTGTGCATGTGAACAGTACGTGTGACAGTGTGCATGTGGACAGTATGTGTGAGAGTGTGCATGTGGACAGTATGTGTGACAGTGTGCATGTGAACAGTACGTGTGACAGTGTGCATGTGGACAGTATGTGTGAGAGTGTACAAATGGAAAGTACATGTAACACTTTGCATGTGGACAGTACATGTGACTGTGTGCATGTGGACAGTACGTGTGAGAGTGTGCATGTGGACAGTATGTGTGACAGTGTGCATGCGGACAGTACGTGTGACAGAGTGCATGTGGACAGTATGTGTGAGAGTGTGCATGTGGACAGTACGTGTGACAGTGTGCATGCCAACAGTACGTGTGACAGTGTGCATGTGGACAGTACGTGTAATAGTTTGCATGTGGACAGTATGTGTGACAGTGTGCATGTGGACAGTATGTGTGAGAGTGTACAAATGGAAAGTACATGTAACACTTTGCATGTGGACAGTACATGTGACTGTGTGCATGTGGACAGTACGTGTGAGAGTGTGCATGTGGACAGTATGTGTGACAGTGTGCATGCGGACAGTATGTCTGAAAGTGTGCATGTGGACAGTATGTGTGAGAGTGTGCATGTGGACAGTACGTGTGACAGAGTGCATGTGGACAGTATGTGTGAGAGTGTGCATGTGGACAGTACGTGTGACAGTGTGCATGCCAACAGTACGTGTGACAGTGTGCATGTGGACAGTACGTGTAATAGTTTGCATGTGGACAGTATGTGTGACAGTGTGCCTGTGGACACTACATGTGAGAATGTGCATATGAACACTGCGTATGACAGCGTACATGTGGACGGTACGTGTGACACTGCACGTGGACAGTATGTCTGAGAGTGTGCATGTGGACAGTATATATAATAGTGTGCATGTGGACAATATGTGTGAGAGTGTGCATGTGGACAGTATATATAATAGTGTGCATGTGGACAATATGTGTGACAGTGTGCATGTGGACAGTACGTGTGACAGTGTGCCTGTGGACAGTACGTGTGACAGTGTGCCTGTGGACAGTACATGTGACTGTGTGCCTGTGGACAGTACGTGTGAGAGTGTGCATGTGGACAGTACGTGTGACAGTGTGCATGTGGACAGTATGTGTGAGAGTGTGCATGTGGACAGTATGTGTGAGAGTGTACATGTGAACAGTACGTGTGACAGTGTGCATGTGGACAGTATGTGTGAGAGTGTGCATGTGGACAGTATGTGTGACAGTGTGCATGTGAACAGTACGTGTGACAGTGTGCATGTGGACAGTATGTGTGAGAGTGTGCATGTGAACAGTACGTGTGACAGTGTGCATGTGGACAGTACGTGTGAGAGTGTACATGTGGACAGTATGTGTGAGAGTGTGCATGTGGACAGTATGTGTGAGAGTGTACAAATGGAAAGTACATGTAACACTTTGCATGTGGACAGTACATGTGACTGTGTGCATGTGGACAGTACGTGTGAGAGTGTGCATGTGGACAGTATGTGTGACAGTGTGCATGCGGACAGTATGTCTGAAAGTGTGCATGTGGACAGTATGTGTGAGAGTGTGCATGTGGACAGTACGTGTGACAGAGTGCATGTGGACAGTATGTGTGAGAGTGTGCATGTGGACAGTACGTGTGACAGTGTGCATGCCAACAGTACGTGTGACAGTGTGCATGTGGACAGTACGTGTAATAGTTTGCTTGTGGACAGTATGTGTGACAGTGTGCCTGTGGACACTACATGTGAGAATGTGCAAATGAACACTGCGTATGACAGCGTACATGTGGACGGTACGTGTGACACTGCACGTGGACAGTATGTCTGAGAGTGTGCATGTGGACAGTATATATAATAGTGTGCATGTGGACAGTACGTGTGACAGTGTGCATGTTGACAGTACGTGTGACACTGTGTATGTGGACAGTATGTGTGACAGTGTGCCTGTGGACAGTACGTGTGAGAGTGTGCATGTGGACAGTACGTGTGACAGTGTGCATGTGGACAGTACGTGTGACAGTGTGCCTGTGGACAGTACGTGTGAGAGTGTGCCTGTGGACAGTATGTCTGAGAGTGTGCCTGTGGACAGTACGTGTGACAGTGTGCCTGTGGACAGTACATGTGACAGTGTGCCTGTGGACAGTACGTGTGACAGTGTGCATGTGGACAGTACGTGTGACAGTGTGCCTGTGGACAGTATGTCTGAGAGTGTGCATGTGGACAGTATGTGTGAGAGTGTGCATGTGGACAGTACGTGTGAGAGTGTACAAATGGAAAGTACATGTAACACTCTGCATGTGGACAGTACATGTGACTGTGTGCATGTGGACAGTATGTGTGACAGTGTGCATGTGGACAGTACGTGTGACAGTGTGCATGTGGACAGTATGTGTGAGAGTGTGCAAGTGGAGAGTACGTGTGACACTGTGTATGTGGACAGTACGTGTGACAGTGTGCATCTGCTCTGTATCTGCTCTTTCCGCTCATCAATATCTCCTTTAAGGGTCTCTCATTCCTACAATTCTCTACACCTCCAAGATCTGCGTTAATTGCAGTGTTGGATATTGTTCTCTGTGCACCCTAAGCAGCAGTATGTATGAGAAGCAAAGCCATGCTTCTGGTTGCAGTCCCTTGACAACTCCACTCTTCGCTTCACTATGGTCGAAGCTTACAACCTCACTGAGACATTGTTGTAATCAGGAATTTTGTTGTCTGTTTTATATTCCATAAATCCTTCCATAAAACATTCACCTCTGAAATTAGTATTGCTACCCTTTGTAAATGCTGAGTAGTGTTTGAACTGAGTGTCACTCTGAGACCACTGAATCTTCTGCTTCTTATTGACAAATTTGAAACCACTGGGCACCTTTGATCCCAGTCCAAAGTTGATTGGTTGGTGAGGTCCTCCTGATGCCATTATCATGGCCTTTTCCAACCCCTACTGCCACAGGGTGCCATGGAGAGACCCTCTAGAGCTCTGGATTTGCCCATCAGGGAAATGTGTTGGATGGGTCATGATGTTATTGCCAGAGAACAAGTCATGGAACATACATATAAAGAGCAAGGTCAGCGTATTTCCACAATTGTCTTTTGCTGTGATATCCAATCTCTGTATGCAACACAAACGATGCCCGGATTCCCATCCCTGCATGATTGAATCAAGAGATTCCAGAACCTACAAAGTCTTGTCTTTCCAATGTCAAATATTCTTCCATCTCTCCCCAGCTGCAGTGTCGGAAGAGTGGAGAGCTGACACTCCACGAGATGTGACGGCGCAGAGGGGTTTGTGTGCCCGGATTCCATGCCACTACAGTTATCCATCACAGTTGAACAATAAACCACGGACAGCAGTCTGGATGAATGATGAAAAATACAATGTTAAGTCAATCGCCTTTCACTCTGAGGATCACAGAAGTCAGGCAGGGAGGTTTCACTATCGGACCTGGCTGTCTGGTAACTTGAAAGACGGTGATTGTTCACTGGTTATAAACGATATCATGTTTGGAGATGAAGGTCCTTATCATTTCAGAATTGAATTTCCCAACCAGTATCATTACAGTTTCTACCCTGTAACACAGCTCTACGTTTCTGGTAGGTGAATTGTTCAATAATTGAAGCACTGGAGGGAAATAAGAAAACCGGTGTGGGTTATGTCAGCAAAGATTATAGCTTGGTATTATACAGGGTCTGGCTATCAAAGCTTAGCTTTTGAAATCCTGGCAAAGCCTTCCATTACAGTCTCATTTAAATCTCTGATATTCCTTTCATTAACATTGATAGCTCTTGACAACATTCATCAATGTTTCAATTATCAGCCCTGTATATCTGCTAATCACACTTCAACTACACATAAGAAAGTCGCTCAGACAGGCATTCAACAATGCAAGGCACAGGATCGAGACCTAATGGAGGCAAAGGAGACTGGTATGAATCTGGTGGGTGCAAGCCCCAACATAAGGATCCATTTCTCTATCTATTAGATTTCACAGATAAACCCTCGATATTTGCTGATGAAGTGGTTGAAGGAAAGCCCAAGGACATAATCTGCGCCTTCAACACCACATGTGATAAGGCAATACCCACGTTAACATGGGCCCTTCCCACCAACGTATCAGCATTAAAGTCAGACAGTGTAACTCAGCAGGGTGACACTCTGATATACACTTCTGTTCTGACCCTGACCCCAACACTTAAACACCACGGACAGAATCTCACCTGCAGAGTCAGATATCCAGCCACTTCATCGGAGCAGACCATCACACTAAACGTACAGAGTAAGTACAGAGATAGTTTATTATCTTTGAAAGCAACAAAGCACAGTTTACACAGCAAGATCTCACAGACTGACTTGGTTGATCAGACCACTTGTGGAGCATTTTGAGCAGCCCAAACCTAAGGAAGAATGTGCTGAATGTGGAGATGGTCCACAAAACATTTCCAGTGATGAAAGGCTTAATGTATGAGGAGTATCTGGGCCTGTACTTGCTGGAGTTTAGAAGAATGAGAGTGGATCTCATTGAAACCTATGAAATACTGAAAGACCTGGATAGAGTGGACATGGTGAGGATGTTTCCAGTGGTGGAAGAGTCTGGCGCAGCCTCAGAATAGAAGGATGTCCCTTTCGAACAGAGATGAGGAGGAATTTCTTTAGCCAGGGTGTGGTGAATCTGTTGGATGCATTGCCATAGATAATGGAGGCCAAGTCATGGGGGGCGGGGAAGGAATACAAGCTGGTAGGTGAAAGGTGATGGAAGTGAAGAAGAAGGATAGAAGAGGAGGGAGGACCATGGAAAAAAAGGAGTGAGCAGGGGCACCAGAGGGAGGTGATGGGCACGTGAGGAGAAGAGAAGGGGTGAGAGATGAACCAGAATGAGTAATGGGGAAAGGGAGAAAGGGGAGAAGAAGAAAGTAATGGAAGTTAGAGAAATTGATTGGAGGCTACGCAGACCGGATGTGAAATGTTGCTCCTTCAACCTGAGAGAGGCCTCTATGGTAGAGGAGGCCATGAACCAGCATGTGGGAATTGAATTGAAGTGGGTGGCCACTGGGAAATCCCAGCTTTTGGGGCTGATAGAGTGAAGGTGCTCCAATCTATATCAACTCTCACCAACATAGAGGAGGCCACACCAGGAGCACCGGATACCTCAGCAGACTAGCATATCGTGTCACCTCAGCTGGAATGACTGCAGGGGAGGAGGTATAGAGGCAGCTGTAGGACTAGTCCTGCTTGCAGGGGAAGAGAACAGGGTGAAAGGGCAAGCAGAATGAGGAATGGAAATCAGTGGGAGTGAGGAGTGGACAAGGGAGTCACATAGAGAGCAATTCCCTACTGATAGCAGAGAGTGGGGGGCAGGGGGTGAGGGTGGAGGGATAATGTGCTTTGTGGTCGGATCCTGATGAACTGTAGATACACTTATGCCACCTTGGTCTCACAAAGAGGAGACAATGAAGATGGAATAGTGAAGGCCATAAATATCTGACTGGAACAAGACTGAACGCACCTCCACATCTCTCCCAACGCAGGTGCGGATACTGGAACTTACAAACTGCCCTTGACCTTAACTGCAGCTGTGGCAGTCTCTGGGCAGAATAGTTGAAAGCTCAAAGTAAATCTATCATTAATCTATGTATATCTTACCATAAACTACCTTAAGATTCATTTTCTTGCAGGCATTAACAATAAAAATTTACAAAAATCCGTACCTGAACAGCCAAAGTCTGACAAACAACAAATATATCAAAGAAGACAAACTGTGGAAAAAAATAATTATGAGAACATGAATTGTAAAGAGCCATTAAAATTGAGTCTGTAGGTTGTAGTGGTGAATGAGATTATCCAAACTCATTCAGGAGCATCATACATCAAAGTTGCTGGTGAACGCAGCAGGCCAGGCAGCATCTATAGGAAGAGGCGCAGTCGACGTTTCAGGCCGAGACCCTTCGTCAGGACTAGGGTAATAACCAACCATTCCTGAATTGGTCGTGTGGGACGAAGTCTCTGTACTTCCTGCCCAATGGTAGTAGCAATAAGAGGTTGCAGAAGGCAGTCATACTGACTTCCAGCCAGGAACATTGGCTGAAGTGAAATTACCCATGTACTAGGGAGGTTGCAACTGCACACCGCAGAATGTCACTAATGTCTGCACCAAGACAATAGTTCCGCATTTGCAATGTGCTCAAATAAATATTGAGATTAAGTATAATTACTGGTTTCCTGTGCACTTGTATTCATCTCCCCTCAATATCCCTTGTGAGTTTTACAACCATCAGAGTGCGTTTGAGAGTATTGGGAGTTTGAGAGTGTTCTGTACTGAGCCAAGGGGGGAGCCTTAGCAGAGAACATTGTCACCAATAATTGTCTCTTCACTCTCACTTTCTACAATGGTAGGACAAAGGTCACAGGCAACACTAGTCATCCTATTGGCTGCTGCAGCAGGGGCTGTATTCCTGATCATCTCATTGGTTGTGATTTGCTTCATTCTCAGGACACGATGCAGAACTAGCAGGTGGGTGTTACCATCTCCAAGACCTCCTCCTGCCCCTGCTCCTGGTGGCCTCACGGTCATCCCCAAAGCTTGCAGCGTTCAGCTGTTGGCCTTCAGATGCCTTGGCCTTCCCTGAGCCCTGCAATTTCTTCTCTAATTTTCTTATTTTCTTTTTCTTTTCTTTCTCTCTCTCATTCTCTCTCTCTCTCTCTCACATACACACACACACACACTCACTCTCTTACTCTCTATCTCTCTCTCTCATTTTTCTCTCGCTCTCTTTCTCTCACTTTTAAAATGTTCTACAAGCACTAAGCTTCTATTGCATTGTAGCACAATGGCTGCAGAACTGGACTTGCATGCTTCTGCGCTGTGGGCCCATAGACATAACTGTGAATCCCCATTAGCAGTTAGGAAATTAGTTACATGTAAATAAATAAAGTAGTCACTTACAAAATCTTATTTCTTTAACATCAAACAAGGGGTTGTTGTCAATATTTCTGGGTTCATTCTGGTTACAGAGCCACTCTGTGCTTGACTCTGAACTACATTGTCAGTTCAAGGGCAAATAGAGATTGACAATAAATACTGGTGCTGCCTGCCAAAGGCACATTCTGTAAATATCTCTTCATGTATTTACATTTCTGTGAAGCTCGTGAAAACATTTTACTGCATGAATGGTGTTGTATAAGTTCAATTTGTTGTTGAAATAAGCTAAGGCCACAAAAGAACATTGAGACTTTGGAACACTCTCTCTGTCCTTGATACTTCAAATTGGACACAGGAATTTCCCTGCCACCATGAATATTTTTGTAACTTTGCCTCATTCTCTGCTCTTAGACCACCAGCAGATGCATCAGGACCTGTATCAGAGAAGAAATCAAGAGTGATTCCAATTAGAAAGAGACAGAAGAAGGTGAGTGTTATAAATGCACCACATGTAGTTCGAAACAGTCCAGATAACATCTGTCCCGTGTGGTGACACTGAATGAACCATCACAAGGCATTATCTGTACAGCACTTTGGTCAACATGGGTTGTTTTTAAATGTGCTATATATATATATATATATATATATATATATATATAAATAAATTTGACTTGACTTGACTTTATTAAGCCTAAAGCAAGGCCAACGTACAGCAGCACTCCACTGCTCTAGATGCAGCTGCAGTGGCCACACATTAAGCAACCATAATCAATCCAGCACATTCTGGGATTAACAGTCCCTCTAGCAGTGTGATGCTTTCTCAGCAGTGCCCTTCCACACAACAACAGCCCCTCAGCATTGTCCTTGGATTACATGGATTCCTTTTCATGCTTGCGACATGGTTGGTGGGTCTTGAACATAGGCTCTGCACTCCAAGAGGCAGGCTGGTGCTTCTCATTGAGTCCAGTGTAACCAGACACTGAAATCATATAATCAAACCCAACCCAGACTGCCAACATCATCTGTGGGCAGAATAATTCCACTGGGGCTCAAACAAACCATATCGTGATCCTGCTAATTGTCCCTCTGTTCATCTCCATAGCTGTCACAGAAGAATGTGAAAAATGATTCGAAAGTCACACCAAACCATGACTATCAAGTTTATTGCATCTATGAAAACTGCCGGGTTGATGAGAACGCTATATATGCAAATATATAATTGAATCTGGAACAGGAAGCTCAAATTCTGGAAGAGCACAGAAGAGCATTTGAAATAATGTCAGAAATCCACAGGAATTCACCTCCGAAAACCAGTTTCGAATTCTTTGATAGTATCTGAAGCTCTTCCACAGAGCTGATAGAATTGTAATTTAGCAGATTATTCTCACTGTGTGCAATGACATGACATGTGTCCTGCTTCAGGATTGTCCCTCATTTGTTGGAGGTAGCCTCCTCTCCTCTCAATCATTAATGTCTGCACGTATTATTAAATTGTTCCACGGGACAGACCCTCTCTGTTCATTCAATTGTCCATTTTTATATTGCAATTCACATACCACTCTCTGAATGTTTACAGATTGGTTGTTTCTGGGTCCAGCTGTCAGGTTGGTTGGTTGGAAGGCAGCTAGACCAGGGCAGATCTGGGTAATTTGTTCCCTGTGTAACAATCCTGCTAACGCTGTTTATTTCTCTGTATGCTGTTTTGATTTTAATTGGACTGCATGTCACTGGGCCTGTCACATGCCTTGTTTTCGCCTCTCACAAAATGGGCACTGTTGCAAAAGCTACCTGAGCCCGTGCAGCTCCTATTGGCCTGCCAGCTTTGCTGCTGCTGCTGTTCCATGAGGTGGAGAGAAAACTCGGCGAACAGGCCACCCTAACAGTTCGTTCTATCAAAGGCCTTTTTTACCATCACTGATCATCTTTGATATAAAAAGATAAACAATAAATCCATTTGAAATCATACTCGACCTGCTGTTGCTGATATTTACACCGTAAGCCAATGATACCATCTGTGTCACAACCACGGATTCAGCAGTGCATCAAGTTAGGTAACTGCGCTCATGAATATGCACGTGCCAGCTAATTATTATTTCATTGTGATAGTATTTAACCCCACTCATTCCGCTGTAGTATTTGTTGAGACTTGGACATAGCTAAGCTTCGCTGTCTGCATTGCCTGAGAAAGTGGACTCTGACTGACTCTGGAGACTAGCAGTATTCGTTTTATTCTTAGTTGTTCTTTCCAGCTGCAGTACAGGGTTCGTTTTGTAATTGAGAGTTTTAGTTAATGGCCTTGTTTGGTCTAGCATTTATTGTTTTCTTTTTCCTTTGACATTGTTCGCATTAAGGTCTGTGAAATATCGACCAGCTTCAGTGTCTCTCACTCCGCACTTGGGCCATGTCCGATCCTGGTGACAATCAGCGAAAGGAGCCAGGGCAGATGAATCACCTGTGGCAGATGTGGAGCTGTGAGTCCAGATATGAGACACATCTGGTTCCTCAGCTCAGGATTCAAGGAATACTCACAGTCCATTGGGAATATATGGATGGAGTGGATGAGAAAGGATAGATTCAAGGGGTGAGTCCAGGACAAAGCATGAGGGCTTATGACAAGCAGAGGTATTTGTAACTGTCATATTGTATGTTAAAGTTTGCAACAATCACACGCTAAACATGCACATGTCTCAGAGAAGAATTGATTTAAATTGTGGAACATTTCAAAAGGATGAAACATACTGATAGGGGAGACCAGAAATTAGAGGCATGGATTTCACTCATCAGATGGCCATTTTGATTGCAGGTAGTCATTATCGGGTCTAGTGTAGATTTCAGACATAACTACTCCATCCCAGGACTTGAGTCTCTCTCCCATGGGCAGTAGCTGAAAGTGTAGCCATAGTGCTAGGAAATCCGATTAAACAAATGGCAAGTCATAGATTTAAAGGATATGCTGACAGGCTGAGCTGAAGTCAGGTATAAAATTGCCTGTGTGGTGTATAAATGCCTCAGGGTGTGGGCCAAACAGCTGGTCCCATTCTGGTCATCATGTAGCAGGTTTTACAGGGCCAACGGTTATACAGGAATATGAGAGCATGGTGCCTGTTCCAAGTACAATCTGAGGATTTGCTGCCCTCTCTCCTTGGCTCCTCAGAGCTCGATAGAGAGGTTCCAATAGCACTTTCCACATCCCCACAAGAAAATACCTTCCAGTCAGTTGATACAATCCAAATCTGGGCAATAACTGGCATGGTCAAAAAGCTGGCGGGTGGGGGGAGGGGAGCGCGGGGGAATCAGTACCTCACCATCACCTACCCCTGCTCAGGAGGAGGTCATTCAGCAGGGCAGCAGGTAAAGCAGTTCAGTGCTATGTACAACCCACCAGGGCAGTGAAAGACCCCAGCTGATCACCGTTGACAAGTAGCTACTCATCCTCAATGAAAATTGTATTACATGACTACAAGAAGAGGGGCTGTACTTGATCTGGTATTGGGAAATGAACCTGATCAGGTGTCAGGTCTGTCAGTGGACAGCATTTTGGAGATAGTGATCACAATTCTATCTCCTTTACCGTAGCATTGGAGAGGGATAGGAACAGACAAACTAGGGAAACGTTTAATTGGAGAAGGGGAAATATGAGGCTATCAGGCAGGAACTTGGAAGCATAAATTGGAAACAGATGTTCTGAGGGAAATGTGGCAAATGTTCAGGGGACATTTGCGTGGGGTTCTGAGTAGGTACATTCCAATGAGACAGGGAAAAGATAATAGGGTACAAGATCCGTGGTGTACAAAGGCTGTTGTAAATCTAGTCAAGAAGAAAAGAACTTACGAAAGGCTCAAAAAACTAGGTAATGATAGGAATCTAGAAGATTATAAGGCTAGCAGGAAGGAGTTTAAGAATGAAATTAAGAGAGCCAGAAGGGGCCATGAGAAGGCATTGGCAGACAGGATTAAGGAAAACCCCAAGGCATTTCACAAGTATGTGAAGAGCAAGAGGATAAGACATGAGAGAATATGACCAATCAAGTGTGACAGTGGAAAAGTGTGTATAGAACCAGAGGAAATAGTGTAGGTACTTAGTGAACACTTTGCTTCAGTATTCACTGAGGAAAGGGATCATGGCGATTGTAGGGATGACTTGCAGTGGACTGAAAAGCTTGAACATGTAGATATTAAGGAAGAGGATGTGTTGGAGCTTTTGGAAAGCATCAGGTTGGATAAGTCACTGGGACTGGACAGGATGTACCCCAGGCTACTGTGGGAAATGAGGGAGGAGATTTCTGAGCCTCTGACGATGATCTTTGCATCATAAATGGGGACAGCAGGACTGGAGGGTTACGGATGTTGTTCCCTTATTCAAGAAAGGGAGTAGGGATAGCCCAGGAAATTATAAGCCAGTGAGTCTGACTTCAGTGGTTGGTAAGTTGATGGAGAAGATCCTGAAAGGCAGGATTTATGAACACTTGGAGAGGTATAATATGATCAGGAATAGTCAGCATGACTTTGTCAAGGATAGGTCGTACCTTACAAGCCTGATTGAATTTTTTGAGGATGTGACTAAACACATAGATGAAGGAAGAACAGTAGATGTAGTGTATATGGATTTCAGCAAGGCATTTGATAAGGTACCCCATGCAAGGCTTATTGAGAAAGTAAGGAGGCATGGGATCCAAGGGGACATTGTTTTGTGGATCCAGAACTGGCTTGCCCACAGAAGGCAAAGAGTGGTTGTAGATGGGTCATATTCTGCATGGAGGTCCGGACCAGTGGTGTGCCTCAGGGATCTGTTCTGGGACCCCTACTCTTTGTGATTTTTATAAATGACCTGGATGAGGAAGTGGAGGGATGGGTTAGTAAGTTTGCTGATGACACAAAGGTTGGAGGTATTGTGGACAGTGTGGAGGGCTTTCAAAGGTTACAACGGGACATTGATAGGATGCAAAACTGGGCTGAGAAGTGGCAGATGGAGTTCAACCCAGATAAGTATGAGGTGGTTCATTTTGGTAGGTCAAATATGATGGCAGAATATAGTATTAATGGAAAGCTTCTTGGGAGTGTGGAGGATTAGAGGGATCTTGGGGTCCAAGTCCATAGGACACTCAGAGCTGCTACGCAGGTTGACTCTGTGGTTAAGAAGGCATACATCAATTGTGGGATTGAGTTTAAGAGCTGAGAGGTAATATTGCAGCTATATAGGACCCTGGTCAGACCCCACTTGGAGTACTGTGCTTAGTTCTGGTCGCCTCACTACAGGAAGGATGTGGAAACCATAGTAAGGGTGCAGAGGAGATTTACAAGGATGTTGTCTGGTTTGGGGAGCATGCCTTATGAGAATGGGTTGAGTGAACTCAGCCTTTTCTCCTTGGAGCGAAGGAGGATGAGAAGTGACCTGACAGAGGTGTACAAGATAATGAGAGGCATTGATCATGTGGATAGTCAGAGGCTTTTTCCCAAGGCTGAAATAGCTAGCATGAGAGGGCATAGTTTTAAAGTGCTTGGAAGGAGGTACAGAGGAGATGTCAGGGGTAAGTTTTTTTTTTACGCAGAGAGTGGTGAGTGCGTGGAATGGGCTGCTGGCGGCGGTGGTGGAGGCGGAAACGATAGGGTCTTTTAAGAGACTCCTGAATGGCTACATGGAGATCAGAAAAATAGAGGGCTATGGGTAGTTCTAAATTAGGGACATGTTCGGCACAGCTTTGTGTGCCGAAAGGCCTGAATTGTGCTGTACGGTTTCTATGTTTCTATATGTAGAAAAGGTTTGTTCTTGTCCATTCATTCATGTATTTCTGGAGGAACAAAAGTGAAATATAGTACACAATCTTGCCCACACTCTGTGCTGTGAACAGTCTGTCCTATCTACCCAGTAACAAAACCAGAGTGAACAAACTCTGAGATCACAACATTAAGAATGATTAAAGTATCTGAGGCTCTATCACAGTAAAGGCTGCAGAAAGACATGATTGAGGACTTTAAACTTATCAAATAATTCCACAAGTAGTACTTGAGAAGTCTCTATTCGTCAAGGGAGACCAGAGTTTGTCTTTATACAGCAGGAAGGATATAGAACACTACAAGTTACATCTTTCTAAAATTTCATTGGATTTGTCAAATCTGACACTTCCCGCTCACAAAACCATGCCAACTGCTTTCCTCACACCGCATTAAGGTCAATATCAGTGGTGTCGAGGCAACTACACATTATATCTTACAGATATTTTGTTACAATGGCAATGCAGGCTCAATTCACCACACACAATGGGGATCAACTCAGAGCCAAGTCTTAGATGTTGGGGGACAAAGTTCCCAGGGAACATCCCGTTGCCTCCCCTGGTGCTCACCTGTCCCAATGGGCAGGAGTTCATTGCTACGTCCAGAACCAGAGTTGTGTTATGGTTTGTAAATCCATGAACTAATCGAATGAAAAATACAGGAACAAGGATGTTTTGTTAACTTAGTTTTTCTTTAGTGAGGCATTCACATATGATGTGGTGATGTAATTTTGTCTGCCATTCATGTACTTCTTACAGAATGAATTATGTAAACAACGAATGCTTAATCAAACAATATATTTACAATACTACTCAAATATTAAATACACTACACTCCTCTCTGCTTAGCTGTAAACTCCAACTCAATATAGAATACATCTCAAATCAAATATGAAATGTAATATATTGCTCGCTAGTTATCTTTAACATCCAGTCTATGATATAATACAAATACTGTGGAGGATTTTGTACGCAGGTGGGATAACATCTGTCCTGTCCAGGGAGGTGGGACAATCTCATCTGCTTGGCAGCTGAGATTTGTGGTTGTGAAACAATCTCAAGTTCTGGGGCCTTCTCCATGGTGATTGTAGGAGTTGACTCTGGGGCTGCAGAAAGTGCTTCTAACAGCTCTGGGCACCTTTCTTCTCTAGCAATTGATTGGAATCAGAATCAGAATCAGGTTTATTATCACCTCAAATGATATCAGGCACAATCTCCACTGTGTAGGAGAGTGGTCCACTTCTGTCTTAATCTTTACAAGTACCCACTTTTGATCACCTCTGCGGTCCTTCACTAGGACTTCTTGTCCAGGAGTGAAACTTTGAACTTCCTTGTTTGAGGAACCTTCAATTTGTCTCAGGTGTTTGTCCTGCATACTCCTTCTGAGATTGGATTTGAGGAGTTTCAAGCATAAGCACAAAAGATGATCCAGGAACAGCACAGCTGGTGGGTTATTGGTGGTGGAGTTTGTGGCATTGTGATATGCAAGGAGGAGATTGGAGAGTTTCTGATTCGGTGTCAGTGCAATGTGTTCTGCTGGCATTGCTGGTAGTGTGTTATTTAGACTCTGGACAGACCTCTCTGTTGAGCCATTTGTAGCTGGGTGGTAGGGGCAGATGTAATATGTCTTAATCCATTCATTTTCAGAATGACTGAAAGTGTTCCGCAACGAACTGTGGTCCATTCTCACTGACTGAGTGTTCTGGAACAAGCTGTGCTCTGTTCTCACTGACTGAGTGTTCTGGAACAAACCGTGGTCCATCCTCACTGATTGAGTGTTCTGGAACAAACTGTGGTCCGTTCTCTCTGACTGAGTGTTCTGGAATAAACTGTGGTCTATTGTTACTGACTGAGTGTTCCAGAACAAACTGTGGTCCATTCTAACTGACTGAGTGTTCTGGAACAAACTGTGGTCCATTGTCACTGACTGAGTGTTCTGGAACAAACTGTGGTCTATTGTCACTGACTGAGTGTTCCAGAACAAACTGTGGTCCATTCTCACTGACTGAGTGTTCTGGAACAAACTGTGGACTATTGTCACTGACTGAGTGTTCCAGAACAAACTGTGGTCCATTCTCACCACCTGAGTGCTCTGGAACAAACTGTGGTCCATTGTCACTGACTGCGTGTTCTGGAACAAACTGCAGTCCATTCTCACTGACTGACTGTTCTGGAACACCAGTCCAACACATCAACAGTGTGCGAGGCTGTAGTCGAGTCTACTGGGAACACCTCTGGTACATCCACTACTACCAAGAAATGTGTGCTAATGAATGGCCCAGCAAAATCCACATGAATTGACAGCCACTGCAATGCAGGCCTTTCCCAGAGACACAGCTCTGGCATCTTCTGGACATGTTGGCATTCCATACAGTGCATGGCAAGTGAGTCTATCTTTTGATCTATCCGAGACCACCAGACAAAGTTTTAAGCCAATGCTTTCATTTTGACCAAGCCTACATGACTGGCATGTAGCTCCTCCAATACTTTAGCTCTCAGTTTGGATGGTACAACAGCTGGCAACTCCCATATAAGGCACACCCATCAAGGGCAAGTTCATGCTGGCACTGGTAAAAATGGGGAAACTGGAGTCTCTGTTGCACATTCCAGACAATTTGGGTTGCCATGTAGACCTGAGACAGTATGGGGTCTTCTCTGGTTTCTTTGGATCATCTCTGCCGTACCAGAGAGACTTTCAATTTGCATTATGGAATAATACGTCAAGAGAAGTGTCTTCTTTTGTAAATTTTTCAGTTATTTCCTTTTCCAGGGGAAAACAGGACAACCGCTCAGCATTTTCATGGTTAGTTGCCCTCTTGCATTTGATCTTGTAATTGTGTTCTCTGAGTAACAGAGTCCATCTCTGCATTTATGCTGCTGCTGTTAGTGGAACACCCTTCTGTGGATTGAAAACGGACACAAGTGGTTGATGATCAGTAGTGAGAGTAAACTCTCTCCCATACAAGTACTGGTTGAAATGTTTTGCACCTCAAACCAGACCCAAAGCCTCCCTGTCAATCTGTGCAGCTGTAAGGGAACGTGATGCAAAGGTTATGCAGTGTTCACGTCCACCACTCATAACATGTAACATGACTGCACCCCTACTCATAGGTAAGCTTCACTGGATGGTGTAGATCATAAAGTGTGAGTACAGTGTCTGACATCACCATTTCCTTTATCTTTTGGAAAACAACCTAACACTACTTTGACCACCATGGTGACATGTTCCGTGGTCTTGGGGCATCCACCACTGCTTGAATTTTCTCAGCATACTGGTGTAATACTTGTGTGTCCATGGTGTGTCCATAGTAACCAAAACCATATAACAATTACAGCACGAAACAGGCCATCTCGGCCCTTCTAGTCCGTGCCAAACGCTTACTCTCACCTACTCCCACTGACCTGCACTCAGCCCATAACCCACCATTCCTTTCCTGTCCATATAGCTGTCCAATTTAACTTTAAATGACAACATCAAACCTGCCTCAACCACTTCTGCTGGAAGCTAGTTCCACACAGCCACCACTCTCTGAGTGAAGAAGTTTCCCCTCATGTTACCCCTAAACTTTTGCCCCCTAACTCTCAACTCATGTCCTCTTGTTTGAATCTCCCCCACTCTCAATGGAAAAAAGCCTATCCACGTCAACTCTATCTATCCCCTTCATAATTTTAAATACCTCTATCAAGTCCCCCCTCAACCTTCTACGTTCCAAAGAATAAAGACCCAACTTGTTCAACCTTTCTCTGTAACTTAGGTGATGAAACCCAGGTAACATTCTAGTAAATCTTCTCTGTACTCTCTCTATTTTGTTGACATCTTTCCTATAATTTGGTGACCAAAACTGTACAGAATACTCCAAATTTGGTCTCGCCAATACCTTGTACAATTTCAACACCTCATCCCAACTCCTATACTCAATGCTCTGATTTATAAAGGCCAGCATACCAAAAGCTTTCTTCACCACCCTATCCACATGAGATTCCATCTTCAGGGAACTATGCATCATTATTCCTAGGACCCTCTGTTCTACTGCATTCTTCAATGCCCTACCATTTACCATGTATGTCCTATTTTGATTAGTCCTACCAAAATGTAGCACCTCACATTTATCAGCATTAAACTCCATCTGCCATCTTTCAGCCCACTCTTCTAACTGGCCTAAATCTCTCTGCATGCTTTGAAAACCTACTTCATTATCCACAACTCCACATATCTTAGTATCATCTGCATACTTACTAATCCAATTTACCACCCCATCATATAGATCTAGATCTAGTAAGTGATGCTTGGTTTAAAGAATTCACATCTGGTGTATGTCACCCCCAGCCACAATGGCAACACAATTAGTTAGGCCAGGAGGGTTTCTGTTTAGACCTTACAATTTTGTTCATGCTCATTTTCATTCCTGCCAGCAACTCTATTGTTTCCATTGATACAGCAATTTCAACGGCTCCTTTAAATATGAGAAGGTTTCAGGTAGGAGCCTTTTTGAATGATTTTTTTGTGAGATTCCAGAAACTAAATGATTTCTCAGTCCATCAATAAACCCATCACTGAACAGACAATGCTCAGGCAACTTCTTCAATTCAGCAACATGCACTGAAATGGACTTCCCTTTGTTTTGATTCCGCTTATGAAAGCTAAAGTGTTCTCCAATCAATGATGGTTTCGGCTCTAAGTGTTCCTGCATTATATTTATGACATCAGCAAAGCTCATTTCAGCTGATTTAACAACTTTGCCTCCAACTTCCACCCTGACCTTGAATCTATGTGGTCCATTTCCAATACCTCCCTCCCCTTTCTCAATCTCCGTGTCCCTGTCTCCAGATGTCTACTATAAACCCACTGATTCTCATCCATGTGGCAGACAACTCCTTCCAGTCCCTCCGAAGTTCCACTCATCCTCATCTTAAGGAGTTCAGGGGCTGATGAGATGCTGAAAGGGAGTCTCCTGAAAGCATAACCATCCATAAGGTCTGATAAAGGTTGTGTGCTTCAATGACTCAGGAGTTAAATAGATCTGTCAGAACAGTGAGTTTGCATCTAGTTGGTGAAGAACTTTGCTCCACCTGGCATATCTATTGTGTGCTCAACCAAGAGCAGAATAAACTGCTCCCACCTCACTGCATTATCCAATTTTGTTAGATCAACACAGATCCTCATTGTGCCATCCAACTTGGGCACAGGAACCATACCCGCACACCAGTCAGTCGGTCCATTCACTCTGGTTATGGTTTCAAGGTCCATTCTCTCAAGTTCAGCTTTAGCTTTGTTCATCAATGGGACTGGTACACCTTGCTGTGGTCAGAGAGTAGGGCATCACTCCTGGCCTCAGTTGGATAAAGTACTTTTCTTTCAGTGCCCCCAGGCCCATGAACAACCCCGGGTACTTCTCCTGCCACTGAATGTTGTTTAGCAAATCCAACCTTGCAATCAGGTTCAGCTTCTCGATGGCATGACATCCTAGCAGTGGTGAGAAGAGATTCTGAACAACACAGATATCCTCATTTATACAGACAGAAGTAGTAAACATTCCTTTCACACTAAGCTTATGTTTCCCTGGCCCCCGAGAACTTGCTTCGCTGTGTTTAGCATAGTGCCCGTTTTCTTCACCAGTTTTGTGAAAAGACATTTGGGGATGGCTGTGACATTTGCCCCAGTGTTTATTTTGATCATCACTGCCTCATTTGGCAACTGAACCATAGTACACCAGTCTAGATCTCCAAGGAAAGCTCTCTCTTTGTCTGAGTAATGGTCTTTGACCTCCTGAAGAACTGGTTTCCAGTTGCACTGCCTTTTAAAATGGCCATTGCACTGGTGCGTCTAGATCTCCAAGGAAAGCTCTCTCTTTGTCTGAGTAATGGTCTTTGACCTCCTGAAGAACTGGTTTCCAGTTGCACTGCCTTTTAAAATGGCCATTGCACTGGTGCGTCTAGATCTCCAAGGAAAGCTCTCTCTTTGTCTGAGTAATGGTCTTTGACCTCCTGAAGAACTGTTTTCCAGTTGCACTGCCTTTTAAAATGGCCATTGCACTGGTGCATCTAGATCTCCAAGGAAAGCTCTCTCTTTGTCTGAGTAATGGTCTTTGACCTCCTGAAGAACTGGTTTCCAGTTGCACTGCCTTTTAAAATGGCCATTGCACTGGTGCGTCTAGATCTCCAAGGAAAGCTCTCTCTTTGTCTGAGTAATGGTCTTTGACCTCCTGAAGAACTGGTTTCCAGTTGCACTGCCTTTTAAAATGGCCGTTGCACTGGTGCGTCTAGATCTCCAAGGAAAGCTCTCTCTTTGTCTGAGTAATGGTCTTTGACCTCCTGAAGAACTGTTTTCCAGTTGCACTGCCTTTTAAAATGGCCATTGCACTGGTGCGTCTAGATCTCCAAGGAAAGCTCTCTCTTTGTCTGAGTAATGGTCTTTGACCTCCTGAAGAACTGGTTTCCAGTTGCACTGCCTTTTAAAATGGCCATTGCACTGGTGCCATTTTACTTCTTTTGGTGGACAGAGACTTGAAACATCTCCTGCAGACGGGCATTTTACCTGCTCTTTGTTATGTTTGTCTGTTTTCTTTGAGCTGAGCTCTACTGTCACCTCTTTCTGTAGTCTTTCTGACTGCATCTTGTTTGTACCCTTCTTCTAGTACAGCTTTTAGCTTTACTTTGGCATCGTTTTCGTGCCTGAGTTCTGCCTGTTGCTGACAAACATTCTCACTCTGCCCAACCATAGTAATAGCTTTCTCTAGTCAGAGATTTGCCTGCAACTGAAGTCCCTCTGACAATTTGGTGTCTAGTAGCCCAACAACAATCCTGCCTCTAATGACAACAACAGGAATGCTGCAGATGCTGGAAATTCAAGCAACACACATAAAAGTTGCTGCTGAACGCAGCAGACCAGGCAGCATCTCTAGGAACAGGTGCTACCTGGCCTGCTGCATTCACCAGCAACTTTTATGTGTGCTGCCTCTAATGAGCTCATCTCTCAGATTTCCATATACAATACACTGTTGTCTGACAGGCCACACAATGCTGTGATGAAGTCATTTACACTTTCATCAGACTCCTACTTTCTGGAGTTAAACTTTGACCTCTCATATATCACATTTTGCTTTCCCGTGAAACATTCTTTGAATTTGACCTGCACTGTTTTGTACTCCTTTTTCTGAGCATCTCTCAGGCCTAATCCACCCAAGATGTCATCTGCTTTGTCATCCATGCAGTATATCAGTGGGCCTACTTGATGCACTTCTGAAGCCTGAGTGAGATTGCTTACAACCCAAAATATCTCAAAGCATTTGAGCCATCACTCAAAGTCCCCTGGTTTAGAGAAATCAAATGATGTACCAGGGGCTCTTTATTAGGTAAGATGAAGGTACTTGCTCCATTTTCCTGTGTGTTTGTTTATTTATTATTTTATTTATTTGGACTACAAAAGTCTTCTTTTCTCTCCCTGAGAGTTTGACTGACTTCTATGACTTCTCTGCTGTGTCTGTGCCTCTGTGCACTTCCCCAGGCTAGGAGCTCACAGATTATTACAATGTATCCACTTTTGGGTGCAGCTTGAAGGTGTTACCTAGAAACCCTTGCTCTTTCTCAGCTCACAAACTATGTGTTAGAAACCATCATAGGCAGTCAAGTCTCTGATATTTTTCATAAATATTTGCGAACAAGAATAGTCTTACTGTAAATTCTTTCCTTTTAGGGATCTCACTTGGTCTGTAGCACCAATTCATCGACAATCAACCACTTCTGACACCGCATTGGCTGCAGCCGAACTTTATTAACAACACTGCTTGCAGAATATGTGAACTTCTCCATGAGGGAGTGGCTAACTGAGTAGCATAGCAGTAACATGATTAACTACCACTACACTGTGCAGACCAACCATTGATTATGAACAGAAGATTTTTACACAGCCTGAGGACTGTGCGGTACTTTAAACATTTTTTGTAATATGCACATCAAATAAACACAAACCCCAACTCACAAAACAAATTATGTCAGACAGTCAAAACAACTGACAAGTACAATGACAAAATGTTTGGACTAGATGGTGCGTTCAGCTGGCCAGTGGTTCATTAACAATGAGCTACAGACTTCCATTCTGGTTTACTGTTACAATTTGTAATAGTGTTATAACTTGAAACACTGACAATGTAAACACTCTGGAGCTCTAAAATGCTTTAAAGTAAATGTTGCAGAAGTATATTATTCAGAAAATTTATGGATTACATTCATTGACACGTAATTACAGAGTATTTCATATTTACATTATAATAAAAGAAAATTCCAGCTGTGTGGCAACAAAGGCTATATGCACAGGAGCACTTTAGTTACTGAATGGCCCCGCACCCCCGTAGTCTAGAGGGATCAGTCCTCTTCCCTCAAACCCCCACCCCGCCTCCCTCCAAATGCCTCAGCCTCGCTTTCCCCTCCAATTCCCTTGCTTCCCTTGGCTGTCCGTTGTCAACGTCTGCACGCGATGCCATTTCCCTACACACGAAGCTGTCGACCCACAATGACCAACGCACCTGAGCACTGCGCCGGCTGTCGTAATTGCCGTAGAGTAACTGCGCGGGCACGAAGCCGCCTGGCTGTTCTGCCGGCTGGGTGTGTGCAGACAGTTATCTCGATTGGCAGGAAAAAGGACAGGGGGGCAGAGGGAGAGGAAAGGAGGATGAGAAAGAGAGGGAAATGGGAGAGAGGGAGGGGGAAGAGAGAGAGAGTGGGAGAGTTGGAGAAAGGGAGAGACGGAGAGAATGTGGGAGAGAAGGAAAGTCGGAGATAAGGTTAGTGGGAGAGAGGGAGAGTGGAAGAGTGTGAGATGAATAGAGCGAGAGTGGGTGGGAGAGAGGGAAAGTTGGAGAGTGGGGGCGGGGGGGTTCTCTTCTATTAAGAACAACATTTCCAAGGTAGTTCCCAGGAGCCACCTCTCAACCAGGGTGTTTGTTAATATTAATATTCACCACTACCTTCAAAGCTCTATTATAATCTATGGAGGAAGAAGATGAAACTAGAAAATCTGAGACCTCATACCTGGCACAAGATCACAGGAAATGTTTCTGGCCAGCCTGTACAATTCAAAACAGCTTCTTAGGACACTGGAAAAATGCCACCAGCCATGTCTCTGCAAATTCACTGGGAAGATCCCTTGGCTTTGCTCTGTAGTAGGGAGCAGTGCTTTGAGAGTTGGGATTCTGTGGGATGGGCAGTACAGATGGAGAGAGGAGCTCTTCTTCATTGTTTCAGATTCCAGCAAGTCTCTTGTGTCTGGCGTCTGCTATGCACTGTACATCGCAGTCTTACTTCACTATTAAATCTGAGGCTTTGCTGCCCTCTCATGGTGATTTAGATGGCAGAACTGTACTCAAAGTTCAATTTTATTATTAAAGTATGTTACCACATGGTGTATTACCTTGAGATTCATTTTCTTGCAATCATTCACAGGAAATAAAAAATACAATATAATTTATGAAAAACTATACAAAAGCAGACAACTATACAACAGACAACCAATGTGCTAAAGGAGATAAACTGAAATACTGAGAACATGAGCTGAATAGAAACCTTGAAATTTGGTCTGTAGGTCGCAGAATCAGTTCAGTGTTGAGGTGAGTTAAGTTACCCATGCTGGTTTGGGAGTCTAATGGTTCCTGACCCTGGAGCATGAGGTGCAGACCTAAGGCTTCTGCACCTCATGCTCACTGGTAGCAGAAAGAAGATGAGATGCCCTGGGTAAGGTGGTGCCTTTTAATCAGGGCAGTGATCGAGCTTTCAAAGGCAGAGTTTCATGGCAGTTTCTCTGAGTTGAAGAGTGACCAATCAGCAGGATGCATTGCGTAGAAAGAGCTGCCTTTTAGTCAGGTCTGTGTTCAAGATTTAAAAAGCAGAGCTTCAAGCCATTTTTCCCTGAGTTGGACAATCAGCGTCAGGTGTGTGTCAAAGGAGCTACTTTTTAATCAATTAAACCTATTCTGATACTGCTCCCCAACTTTTCCTTCGGTACATTGACGACTATATTGGTGCTGTTTCCTGCACCCATGCTGAGCTCGTCAATTTCATCGACTTTACTTCTAACTAACACCCAGCCCTCAAATTCACTTGGTCTATCTCGGACACTTCTCTCCCCTTTCTTGATCTCTCGGTCTCCATCTCTGGAGACAGACTGTCCACTGACATCTTCTACAAGCTCACTGACTCTCATAACTACCTCAACTATACCTCTTCCCACCCCGCCACATGCAAAAATGCCATTCCCTATTCCCAGTTCCTCCATCTCCACCGCATCTGCTCCGAGGATGAGGCTTTCCGTTCCAGGACATCTCAAATGTCATCTTTCTTTAAGGATCGTGGTTCCCTTCTACCGTCATCAATGATGCCCTCACCCACATCTTCTCCATTTCCCGCACTTCCGCCCTCACCCCATCCTCCCCCAACCACAACAGGGACAGAGCTCCCCTTGTCCTTACCTACCACCCCACCAGCCTTCGGATCCAGCACATTATCCTCCGCAACTTCCGCCACCTTCAACAGGACCCCATCACTAAGCACATCTTTCCCTCTCCACCCCTCTCCACTTTCCGCAGGGATCGGTCCCTCCGCGACTCCCTGGTCCACATGTCCCTCCCCATGGATCTCCCACCCGGCACTTATCCCTGTAAGCGCAAGTACTACACCTGTCCCTATACCTCCTCTATTGCCACCATTCAGGGCCCCAAACAGTCCTTCCAAGTGAGGCAACATTTCACTTATAAGTCTGTTGGGGTTATCTATTGCATCCAGTGCTCCCGATGCGGCCCCCTCTACATCGGTGAAACCAGACGCAGATTGGGGGACCGCTTCGTCAAGCACATTCCGCTCCGTCCGCCACAACAGACAGGATCTCCCAGTAGCCACCAACTTCAACTCTGCTTCCGGACTTCCACCTGTAGCTCAATGGAGTAACACATAAATTTTGTGGCTGCCTTTAATTCCTCCTTTTCCCCAGTTTAAACCTTGAATTATTCAACTTTTACTTTCTGGGTCTTGGAGGGAAATAGTGGTCATTATGTCATATCCTTTAAGAAGTGGAAAACACCTTTTGAACCCAGCAATGGAAAGGGAAAAACTTCAAAAGAAAAATCAGAAGATATGCCTGTCTGGGCTGAGCATTTGGAAGGTGCGTTGATGGGTCTCGATAACAAAATGAACAATAACACTTCTGAGTTGAAGTCGTTCCGACAGAGTTTACAGACTATTGAGGAAAATATTCTTTCCTTGAATACTGAGTTTAAAGAATCGAAACGTCAGATTGTGGATATTTCAACCCGATTGGAACAGGCTCAACGCAAAATTGTCGATTTAGAGGCAAAGTCTTGTCGGAATAACATTTGTATTCTGGGTCTTCAGGAAGGCTCCGAAAATTGGAATTTTTTGGATTATTTTGCCAGTCTGTTTCAATCTCTGTTCCCGGATATTCTATCTCAGCCTCCCGATATTGAAAGAGCTCACAGAATTTTCACTTCGTCAGATAAAGCTCGACCAATTTTAGTCAACTTTCCTCACTTTAAAGTTAAAGACCAAATCATAAAATGTTCAAGAAAACAGAAAGTTTTTAAATTTAACGGTTCCGAGATCTGTTTTTATGAAGATTATCCACGGGAAGTTATGGAACAGCGGATCAAATTCATATCGGTCATGAAGATCACTCACGAAAAAAGACTTTTTCCATCCTTGAGATATCCAGTGAGACTAAAGTTATTTTCTAAAGATTCTACCCCTCGTGTCTTCTTGGATCCCCAAACGCCATCGGATTTTAGCAATTCTGTTGTGGAATCGGCTGATGCCTGAAGGATATTAGACTCTTCGAATAATTTTCTGAAATAAAACAGGTTTTGAAGATTTCGGTATGCTGAAGATATTTTTTGATCGATGGATTACTTAAAGAAGAGGTGATCTTCTTGGTTTGACTTAAGAATGACTTTTTTTTGAAGACTGTTTAGTATACGGAGTGAATTAATACAGCAGATAGATTGTGAACTGGTTTGATTATGTTTCTATTTTTCTTTTTCTTTATTAATTAAGTGATAGTTTGCTTAAAGTTTATATAGACTGTTTTCTTATATTATGGAGTGTTTAGTAATAGATAATTAGCTTTAATTCTTTTGTTAAATAAGGTAGTAAGTTAAAGAATAATGGCGCTGTTTTTCTCTCTTTAGAGATTAAACTGCTTGGGTTAATAGTATTGTTTTGGTGTCTTTGGAGACTGTCTTCGCATTCCCTTAGCTTATTTTCAATGATTAAGTATAAACATTTTTTTCTTTGCTGGGCTTTCTTATCCTAAGGTTACATATTTTCTTTGTAAGGGGGAGGGGGGAATTGGGAGAAAAAAATTTTTAACCACTATTTAAATTGAGCGGCATGCGGAATTCCATTCTTATTTTTCTTTTCTTGGGGATGCGTTCCGGCTTTTTCTCTCTTTTGCCGGATTTCCTTCTTTGGGGGTGGTGGGAGGTTTGGGGGTATTTTTGTACTTTGGGGTTTATTGTGGGTTTTTTTCACACACACTTTCTATGTTTTTCCCATTATGGAGTTCCGGAGCATGCGCGTTTTCTATTCACCGCCATCTTTGATTAGCCCGCGATGGTATGCGTGTATTGTCGTGTTTAAGAATAATATCCAATGGTACTTAAACAGATAAACATTATTAATTGGAATGTACATGGCTGGAATCACCCTATTAAGCGAAGGAAGACTTTTAAAGTTATTAATCGATTCCAGCCCGATATAATTTTTGCTCAAGAAACGCATAACAGAACCGGCGATCAAAATAGATATTTTAAAACATGAAAGGGCCTTCAATGCCATGCTACTTGTCAAAATAAAACAAAAGGAGTATCTATTTTTATTAAATCTAATATTTCATTTATTCAAGAAGACATTGTCTCAGATAATAATGGTAGATTTTTAATTATTAAAGGAACAATTTGTAATAGAAAAATTGTCCTGGTTAATCTATACAGACCTAATGTAGATGATCCTTTTTTAAAAAATGTATTTGGTTTATTACCAGACTTAAATGATTATATGCTGCTGATGGGAGGTGATTTCAACTGTTGTTTAAACCCTTTGACTGACAAAAGTTCAACCAATCAGCAGCTTCCAAGTCGTTCGGCAACACTTATTAGAAACCATAGAAACTACAGCACAGAAACAGGCCTTTTGGGCCTTCTTGGCTGTGCCGAACCATTTTCAGCCTAGTCCCACTGACCTGCACATGGACCATATCCCTCCATACACCTCCCATCCATGTATCTGTCCAATTTATTCTTAAATGTTAAAAAAGAACCTGCATTTACCACCTCCTCTGTCAGCTCATTCCATACTCCCACCACTTTCTGTGTGAAGAAGCCCCACTAATGTTCCCTTTAAACTTTTCCCCCCTCACCCTTAACCCATGTCTTCTGGTTTTTTTCTATCTATACCCATCATAATTTTATATACCTCTATCAAATCTCCCCTCATTCTTCTGCGCTCCAGGGAATAAAGTCCTAACCTATTCAACCTTTCTCTGTAACTGAGTTTCTCAAGTCCTGGCAACATCCTTGTAAACCTTCTCTGCACTCTTTCAACCTTATTAATATCCT
Organism: Mobula hypostoma; assembly: GCF_963921235.1. Taxonomy (NCBI): domain Eukaryota; kingdom Metazoa; phylum Chordata; class Chondrichthyes; order Myliobatiformes; family Myliobatidae; genus Mobula; species Mobula hypostoma. The sequence goes on from NC_086104.1 coordinate 115,120,498, forward strand.
TCCTGTAATTTGGTGACCAAAACTGAACACAATACTCCAGATTTGGCCTCACCAATGCCTTATATAACCTCATCATAACATTCCAGCTCTTATTCAATACTTTGAATAATAAAGGCCAATGTACCAAAAGCTCTCTTTACAACCCTATCTACTTGTGATGCTACCTTTAGGGAATTTTGTATCTGTATTCCCAGGTCCCTCTGTTCCACTGCACTCCTCAGTGCCTTACCATTAACCCCGTATGTTCTACCTTGGTTTGTCCTTCCAACGTGCAATACCTCATACTTGTCTGTATTAAACTCCACCTGCCATTTTTCAGCCCATTTTTCCAGCTGGTCCAAGTCCCTCTGCAGGCTCTGAAAACCTTCCTCACTGTCTACTACACCTCCCATCTATGTATCATCAGCAAATTTGCTGATCCAATTTACCACATTATCATCCAGATCATTGATATAGATGACAAATAACAATGGACCCAGCACTGATCCCTGTGGCACACCACTAGTCACAGGCCTCCACTCGGAGAAGCAATTCGCTACTACCACTCTTTGGCTTCTTCCATTGAGCCAATGTCTAATCCAATTTACCACCTCTCCATGTATACCTAGCGACTGAATTTTCCTAACTAACCTCTCATGCGGGACCTTGTCAAAGGCCTTACTGAAGTCCATGTAGACAATATCCACTGCCTTCCCTTCATCCACTTTCCTGGTAATCTCCTCGAAAAACTCCAACAGATTGATCAAACATGATCTACCATGCACAAAGCCATGCTGACTCTCCCTAATAAATCCCTGTCTATCCAAATGCTTGTAGATTCTGTCTCTTAGTACTCCCTCCAATAACTTACCTACCACCGACGTTAAACTTACTGGCCTATAATTTCCCGGATTACTTTTCAATCCTTTTTTAAACAACGGAACAACATGAGCCACTCTCCAATCCTCCGGCACCTCACCTGTAGACAACGATATTTTAAATATTTCTGCCAGGGCCCCTGCAATTTCTACACTAGTCTCCTTCAAGGTCCGAGGGAACACCCTGTCAGGTCCAAAGGATTTATCCACTTTAATTTTCCTCAAGACAGCAAGGACCTCCTCCTTTTCAATCTGTACAGTTTCCATGATCTCACTACTTGTTTCCCTTAATTCCATAGACTTCATGCCAGTTTCCTTAGTAAATACAGATGCAAAAAACCTATTTAAGATCTCCCCCATTTCCTTTAGTTCCGCACATAGCCAACCACTCTGATCTTCAAGAGGATCAATTTTATCCCTTACAACCCTTTTGCTCTTAATATACCTGTAAAAGCTCTTTGGATTATCCTTCACTTTGACTGCCAAGGCAACCTCATGTCCTCTTTTAGCCCTCCTGATTTCTTTCTTACGTATTTTCTTGCACTTCTTATACTCCTCAAGCACCTTATTTACTCCCTGCTTCCTATACATGTCATACAACTCCCTCTTCTTCTTTATCAGAGTTGCAATATCCCTTGAGAACCAAGGTTCCTTATTCCTATTCACTTTGCCTTTAATCCTGACAAAAACATACAAATTCTGCACTCTCAAAATTTCTCCTTTGGAAGCTTCCCACCTACCGATCACATCCTTGCCAGAGAACAACCTGTCCCAATCCACGCTTTTTAGATCCTTTCTCATTTCTTCAAATTTGGCCTTCTTCCAGTTAAGAACCTCATCCCTAGGACCAGATCTATCCTTGTCCATGACCAAGTTGAAACTAATGGTGTTATGATCACTGGAACCAAAGTGCTCCCCTACACAGACTTCCATCACTTGTCCTTACTCGTTTCCAAACAGGACCTCCAATATTGCATCCCCTCTAGTTGGTCCCTCTATATATTGATTTAGAAAACTTTCCTGAACACATTTTACAAACTCTAAACCATCTAAACCCCTAACAGTATGGGAGTCCCAATCAATATATGGAAAATTAAAATCCCCTACCACCACAACTTTATGTTTCCTGCAGTTGCCTGTTATCTCTCTGCAGATTTGCTCTTCCAATTCTCGTTGACTATTTGGTGGTCTGTAATACAATGCCACTAATGTGGCCATACCTTTCCTGTTTCTCAGCTCCACCTATAAGGACTCAGTAGACAAGCCCTCTAATCTGCCCTGCCTGAGCACTGCTGTAATATTTTCCCTAACAAGCAATGCTACTCCCCCACCTTTCATTCCTCTGCCTCGATCACATCTGAAACATCGGAACCCTGGAATATTAAGCTGCCAGTCCTGCCCCTCCTGTAGCCAAGTTGCTATAACGTCATAATTCCACGTGTCAATCCACGCCCTCAACTCATCCGCCTTCCCCGCAATACTCCTAGCATTGAAATATATACACCTCAGAAGATTTTTACCACCACCCACAACCTTTCTATCAGCGGATTATTAATTCCTTTTTAATTGATTTTGGTTTGATAGAAATCTGGAGAAATTAACATCCTAATGACAGAGATTATTCTTTTTATTCACACGTTCATAATAAATATTCGAGAATTGATTATTTTATGGCTGATTTCCGATTTTTGTCCAAAGTCCAGAAATGTGAATATGATGCTATTGCAGTCTCGGACCATGAGCCTTTAAGCTTAACTTTTGAGTTAAATGATGTTAGTAATGTAAACTTGCCTTGGTGCTTTCCAGAAAATTTATTACAAAGTTCAGATAAAAGATTTCTTTCTTTTTAATAATACGGGAGATATCTTGAAATTGATTATATGGGATACATTCAAAGCATATTTGCGAGGTCAGATAATATCTTATTTGGCTAAACTCAAGAAACAGACAAAGATAGAGTTAGACAGAATTTCCAAACTAATTAAAGATCTGGATAATACTTGTGCAGTTTCTCCTAATGTTGATTTATTTAAACAAAGGGTTGAACTTCAATGACAATATAATTTACTATTAACTTATCCTGTTGAAAGAAATTTGCTTAAATTAAAAAGTCAATTTTATATCTTTGGAGATAAAAGTAACAAGCTATTAGCATCTCAACTTAAAGCAGTTAGAGCTAAAAGACAGATTTTAAAAATTCGTAAGGGAGATGGTAGTTTAGCTTGTAATTATGAAGATATTAATAAAATTTTTCAAGACTATTACAGTGAACTCTATAAATCTCAGTTTCCAGCTGACCCTTCTAATATGTATGCCTTTTTATAAAAGATTGATTTTCCAAGAATATCTGTTGAAGATCAGCAAATTCTTGATGCTCCTTTTACTGAAAGAGAAATTCAGAAAGCTATTCTTTCAATGCAATCTGGTAAAGCTCCTGGATTGGATGGTTTTCCTGTAAGATTTTATTAAAAAATTTTAACATTTGTTTACTCCTTATACGTTGGAAATGCTTAAAGATTCTTTTCTGTTAGGAGATTTACCTTTCACATTTTATGAAGCTTCTATTTCTTTCATTCTTAAGAAAGATAAAGACCCTACTGATTGTGCTTCATATAGACCTATTTCATTATTAAATGTGGATGCCAAAATTCTTTCAAAAATAATGACTAATCAGATGGAGAATATACTAGCTAAAACTATTTCTCAGGATCAAATTGGTTTTATAAAAGGCCGTTATTCTTTATTTAACACTCGGAGATTGTTAAATATTATATACTCTTCCCTCTCTAAGACTCCCCAATGTGTTGTTTCTCCAGATGCTGAAAAGGCATTTGATAGAGTTGAATGGAAATATCTATTTAAAGTTTTAGAGAAATTTAGCTTTGGTACTAATTTTAATAAATGGATTAGATTGATATATAAATGCCCTATTGCCACTGTTGTCACTAATAACTGTAGATCCCCCTTTTTCCAACTTTCCCGGGGTACGAGACAAGGATGTCCGTTAAGTCCTCTGTTATTTAACTTGACGTTGGAACCCTTGGCTGTTGCACTTCATGAAGCTAAAAATATTCAAGGAATTTCTGAAAATGGGACTATTCATAAGATCTCCCCTTATGCGGTGATCTTTTGGTTTATGTTTCGAATCCCGGAGAATCTATTCCTAGCTTATTGAAATTATTAAATGAACCTGGATTGTTTTCAGGATATAAATTAAACCTGCATAAAAGTGAATTATTTCCTTTAAATGATTCCAGTTCTATATATGATGACATTCCTCTAAAAGTTACGGATTCTTTTAAATATTTAGGTATTATCATCACTAAAAATTATGGAGACCTTTACAAAGCTAATTTAGTTCCCTTAGTGGATTTTATGAAGCAATTTTTTTCTAGGTGGAATCCACTTACACTATCATTAGTAGGTCGAATTCATGCAGTTAAAATGATGATTTTACCAAAATTTTTATATGTATTTCAAAACATTCCTATTTTTCTAACTAAGAAGTTTTTTGATCAGGTTGACTCTATTATTTCATCTTTTGTTTGGAATAATAAAAGACCAAGAATTGGAAAATGTCATTTACAAAAATTAAAAAAGGATGGAGGTCTTACATTGTCTAATTTAAGAATGTATTATTGGGCGGTTAGTATACGTTATGCGTGTTCTTGGTTATATTGGACCGATGAAAAGGAATGACCATCTTGGGTTGATCTGGAATTGAAAATTGTGAAACAATTTCATTTAACTTCATTATTAGGAGCTCCTTTACCTGTACAATTAGCCAAAATTTCTATTCTAAATATAAATCTTATGAATCTGGTACCAGTTTCATAAGTTTTTTAATCTTAAAAAATTTAACCTTTATCGTTTAATTTATCGAAACTATTTATTTAAACCTTCACTTAGTGATCCTACCTTTTCTCTTTGGAGGAATAAAGGAATTTTTTTCCTTTATGGACTTGCTTCAAGAAGGTCAATTGATGTCCTTTGAGAAATTAGTAACTAAATACTCTCTCTCATATTCACATTTTTTGCAATATCTTCAGGTCAGACATTTCTTACAAGAATATTTAAGTAATTTTCCATATATACAAGACTCTGACCTGTTAGATATTATTTTAAAAATGAGCCCTTTAGTGAAAGGTTTTACTGGGAAACTTATAATTTACTATTATAACAGGATAATTATCCTTTAATTAAGATTAAGCAAGATCGGGAAAGAGAGCTTAATATGACCTTGATAACAGAGGATTGGTTGCGAATTTTGAAGCTGGTTAACTCTTCTTCGATTTGTGCCAGTCATTCTCTAATTCAATTTAAAATTGTACATCATTATTATTTGATAAAGGAGAGATTGTCTAAAGTATTTCCTAATGTAAATAGTGTGATAGATGCAAAACTGAGATAGTGTCACAATGACGGGACATTGGGAGCAAGGGGTGGACCCAAATGCAAGACACATCTTGTGAGGTTACTTAGGTTTAGTTTATTGTACAATACCAGGACAGCAAGACAGAAGCAGGAATAGCGAACAGGGTAAGGACTCAGGGCTACGACTAGGCTGGGACCAAGGGTCTGGGCTTGGACTCAGAATCGGCTTCCAGAACTAGAGGAGACATGAAGAGGATAGAGTATGGACTCCAAGCCCGAGACTGGGCTCGGACCCAGTACCTGGGTCTTGCCTCAGGCTCGGACCCCAGAACCAGGCATGGACATGACATGGGCTAGGGAGAGGAGGAACATGGGAACACAGAGCCTCGGTCTCGGGAGAGCAGGTACATGGAACCATGGACACATACACAGAACACAGAGTCGGGACCCCTCCTTGGGTACAGGACATAGGGCCGGGACTCATGACCCTCCGCGGGGCAACGGCAAGACGGCCTGACTTACCCCACGGAGGCGAGGACAAGAAAAGACAAGACCAACACGAAATGAACACCAGACAGTACCTATCTAACTCCGGTGATAGAACTAGACCTAAGTGCAGGCGGGGGATGCAGACGAGGGCTAGAGGCGAGAGGGGCAGAGAAGGGATTCAGACAAGGGGGTAGGACAGGAATCACAGTCCGCCAGGGCCAGGACTAGACTCAGAACTGGGAAGCCACCAGGGCCAGGACTTGACATGGTACTTGAACACTGCCAGGGCCAGGACTTGACATGGTACTTGAACGCCGCCAGAGCCAGGACTTGACATAGAAACATAGAAACATAGAAACATAGAAAATAGGTGCAGGAGTAGGCCATTCGGCCCTTCGAGCCTGCACCGCCATTTATTATGATCATGGCTGATCATTCAACTCAGAACCCAGCCTTCCCTCCATACCCCCTGACCCCTGTAGCCACAAAGGCCATATCTAACTCCCTCTTAAACATAGCCAACAAACCGGCCTCAACAGTTTGCTGTGGCAGAGAATTCCACAGATTCACCACTCTCTGTGTGAAGAAGTTTTTCCTAATCTCGGTCCTAAAAGGCTTCCCCTCTATCCTCAAACTGTGACCCCTCGTTCTGGACCTCCCCAACATCGGGAACAATCTTCCCGCATCTAGCCTGTCCAATCCCTTTAGGATCTTATACGTTTCAATCAGATCCCCCCTCAATCTTCTAAATTCCAACGAGTACAAGCCCAGTTCATCCAGTCTTTCTTCATATGAAAGACCTACCATCCCAGGAATCAATCTGGTGAACCTTCTTTGTACTCCCTCTATGGCAAAGATGTCTTTCCTCAGATTAGGAGACCAAAACTGCACACAATACTCCAGGTGTGGTCTCACCAAGGCCTTGTACAACTGCAGTAGTACCTCCCTGCTCCTGTACTCCAATCCTCTCGCTATAAATGCCAGCATACCGTTCGCCTTTTTCACCGCCTGCTGTACCTGCATGCCCACTTTCAATGACTGGTGTATAATGACACCCAGGTCTCGTTGCACCTTCCCTTTTCCTAATCGGCCACCATTCAGATAATAATCTGTTTTCCTATTTTTGCCACCAAAGTGGATAACTTCACATTTATCCACATTAAATTGCATCTGCCATGAGTTTGCCCACTCACCCAACCTATCCAAGTCACCCTGCATCCTCTTAGCATCCTCCTCACTGCTAACACTGCCACCCAGCTTCGTGTCATCCGCAAACTTGGAGATGCTGCATTTAATTCCCTCATCCAAGTCATTAATATATATTGTAAACAACTGGGGTCCCAGCACTGAGCCTTGCGGTACCCCACTAGTCACCGCCTGCCATTCTGAAAAGGTCCCGTTTATTCCCACTCTTTGCTTCCTGTCTGCTAACCAATTCTCCACCCACACCAATACCTTACCCCCAATACCGTGTGCTTTAAGTTTGCACACTAATCTCCTGTGTGGGACCTTGTCAAAAGCCTTTTGAAAATCCAAATATACCACATCCACTGGTTCTCCCCTATCCACTCTACTAGTTACATCCTCAAAAAATTCTATGAGATTCGTCAGACATGATTTTCCTTTCACAAATCCATGCTGACTTTGTCCGATCATTTCACCGCTTTCCAAATGTGCTGTTATCACATCCTTGATAACTGACTCCAGCAGTTTCCTCACCACCGACGTTAGGCTAACCGGCCTATAATTCCCCGGTTTCTCTCTCCCTCCTTTTTTAAAAAGTGGGGTTACATTAGCCACCCTCCAATCCTCAGGAACTAGTCCAGAATCTAACGAGTTTTGAAAAATTATCACTAATGCATCCACTATTTCTTGGGCTACTTCCTTAAGCACTCTGGGATGCAGACCATCTGGCCCTGGGGATTTATCTGCCTTCAATCCCTTCAATTTACCTAACACCACTTCCCTACTAACATGTATTTCACTCAGTTCCTCCATCTCACTGGACCCTCTGTCCCTTACTATTTCTGGAAGATTATTTATGTCCTCCTTAGTGAAGACAGAACCAAAGTAATTATTCAATTGGTCCGCCATGTCCTTGCTCCCCATAATCAATTCACGTGTTTCTGTCTGCAGGGGACCTACATTTGTCTTTATCAGTCTTTTCCTTTTTACATATCTATAAAAGCTTTTACAGTCCGTTTTTATGTTCTCTGCCAGTTTTCTCTCATAATCTTTTTTCCCCTTCCAAATTAAGCCCTTTGTCCTCCTCTGCTGAAATCTGAATTTCTCCCAGTCCTCAGGTGAGCCACTTTCTCTGGCTAATTTGTATGCTACTTCTTTGGAATTGATACTATCCCTAATTTCTCTTGTCAGCCACGGGTGCACTACCTTCCTTGATTTATTCTTTTGCCAAACTGGGATGAACAATTGTTGTAGTTCATCCATGCAACCTTTAAATGCTTGCCATTGCATATCCACCGTCAATCCTTTAAGTGTCATTTGCCAGTCTATCTTAGCTAATTCACATCTCATACCTTCAAAGTTACCCCTCTTTAAGTTCAGAACCTTTGTTTCTGAATTAACTATGTCACTCTCCATGTTAATGAAGAATTCCACCATATTATGGTCACTCTTACCCAAGGGGCCTCTCACGACAAGATCGCTAATTAACCCTTCCTCATTGCTCAAAACCCAGTCCAGAATAGCCTGCTCTCTAGTTGGTTCCTCGACATGTTGGTTCAAAAAACCATCCCGCATACATTCCAAGAAATCCTCTTCCTCAGCACCTTTACCAATTTGGTTCACCCAGTCTACATGTAGATTGAAGTCACCCATTATAACTGCTGTTCCTTTATTGCACACGTTTCTAATTTCCTGTTTAATACCATCTCCGACCTCACTACTACTGTTAGGTGGCCTGTACACAACTCCCACCAGCGTCTTCTGCCCCTTAGTGTTACGCAGCTCTACCCATATCGATTCCACATCTTCCCGGCTTATGTCCTTCCTTTCTATTGCGTTAATCTCTTTTTTAACTAGCAACGCCACCCCACCTCCCCTTCCTTCATGTCTATCCCTCCTGAATATTGAATATCCCTGAACGTTGAGCTCCCATCCTTGGTCACCCTGGAGCCATGTCTGTGATCCCAACTATATCATAATCATTAATAACAACCTGCACTTTCAATTCATCCACCTTATTACAAATGCTCCTTGCATTGACACATAAAGCCTTCAGGTGCTCTTTTACAACTCTCTTAGCCCTTTTTAATGCTTGCCCTGGATTTGTCGGCCTGCCACTTTTACTTTTCTCCTTTGTACTTTTTGCTTCTACCCTCACTTTACACCCCTCTGTCTCTCTGCACTGGTTCCCATCCCTCTGTTGTGAACTAACCTCCTCACGCCTAGCCTCTTTAATTTGATTCCCACCCCCCAACCATTCTAGTTTAAAGTCACCTCAGTAGCCCCCGCTAATCTCCCTGCCAGGATATTGGTCCCCCTAGGATTCAAGTGTAACCCGTCCTTTTTGTACAGGTCACGCCTGCACCAAAAGAGGTCCCAATGATCCAAAAACTTGAATCCCTGCCCCCTGCTCCAATCCCTCAGCCACGCATTTATCCTCCACCTCATCGCATTCCTACTCTCACTGTCGCGTGGCACAGGCAGTAATCCCGAGATTACTACCTTTGCGGTCCTTTTTCTCAACTCCCTTCCTAGCTCCCTATATTCTTCTTTCAGGACGTCATCCCTTTTCCTACCTATGTCATTGGTACCTATATATACCACGACCTCTGGCTCCTCACCCTCCCACTTCAGGATATCTTGGACACGATCAGAAATATCCCGGACCCTGGCACCAGGGAGGCAAACTACCATCCGGGTCTCTGGACTGCGTCCACAGAATCACCTATCTGACCCCCTTACTATCGAGTCCCCTATCACAACTGCCCTCCTCTTCCTTGCCCTACCCTTCTGAGCTACAGGGCCAGACTCTGTGCTGGAGGCAGGGCCACTGTCGCTTCCCCCCGGTAAGCTGTCCCCCCCAACAGTACTCAAACAGGAGTACCTGTTGTTAAGGGGCACAGCCACCGGGGTACTCCCCATCACCTGCCTTTTCCCCTTCCCCCTCCTAACTGTGACCCACTTGTCTGCCTCCCGTGGCCCCGGCGTGACCACCTGCCTGCAACTCCTCTCTATCAACTCCTCACTCTCCCTGACCAGACGAAGGTCATCGAGCTGCAGCTCCAGTTCCGTAACGCGGTCCCTTAGGAGCTGCATCTCGATGCACTTGGAGCAGATGTAGACGTCCGGGAGGCTTGGAGACTCCAGGGCCTCCCACATCCGACACCAAGAACAGCAAACTGCCCTCACAGTCATAATGCCCCTCTCCTCAAATAACAACAGAAAATGAATGTCAAACCTTCCTCGCCTCGCCCGCTTCCGCCTAAGCCCGTTGAGCCGAAGCCCTTAAGTCTTCACTCTGCTCCCGGCTCACTCCGCAGCCCGCAAACTACGCTGCCCGCTCTATGAGGCTCTGTTCCTTTTAAATCTGCCGCGCTGCACTGCCCGACGTCACACGCCTGCGCAGTCCCGCCTCTCAGAAAGCCGTTGGAGAAAAAAAATAACGAGAACTTCAAAAATCTCTTTCTCGGCACTCCCACTCAGACTCTCAGACTCCTTCTTCGAATCCATGGTACTTGAACGCCGCCAGGGCCAGGACATGGACATGGTACTTGGATGCCGCCGGAGCCAGGACTTGGTGCTTGGAACCTCTGGGTAGTGGCGAGCTCTCGACTCGGCCCGGGAACATTAATCAGTGGTTCTTGATTCCCTCCGGCGGGTTAACTGACGGACCCACCTCGGTGAGGAAACTTTGCAGGCTCGCTTTGGTGAGGTAACTAGACAGGGTTGCTCTGGTGAGGAAAGGCGAATTACCGGATTCAGGCAGAGACTAGGTTTGCTCCGGCCAGATGACATTGGCATGACATGACTTTGCAGACTTTGCAGACGCTTCCGCGCCGAACGGCTGAAAGCCGGAGACTATAAACTACCAGTTCAGCCGAGTGTTAATTGCCTCTAATCACCAAAGTTGGGGGACACAGGAAAATAGGGAATCAATGGTCCGGATCGTAACATAAACAAGCTAAATTTAAAGGGACCCCGATCCGGACCAAGACGGATAGCTACATTGACACATATGTTTTGGTCATGTTCTGTATGGAAACAATTTTGGAAATCTATTTTTTCTATAATTTCTAAAGCTTTAAAAATCAATTTATAACCTAATAATTTGACAGTTTTGTTTAGTATAATTCCTCAACATATTCACGGTATTTCTATATCTGACCAATACGTAATTGCATTTGTCACATTATTCGCTAGAGGGGCTATTTTATTAAAATGGAAAGATGCCTCTGCTCCCACTTTGATACAATGGTTCTCTCAGGTGATGTTATGTCTTAGTTTGGAAAAAATTAGAAGTCGAACTTTTATTCCTAGATTTGACTTCGAGAAAAGGTGGGGTTCTTTTGCCCGTTATTATCATTTGACTTGAGTTAATAAAGATGGTCCTTTTCTGATGCTTGGGTATATGGATTTGGTTGGCGGTTTGATGTCTTTTTTATATGGAAGCTTGTATGGCGCATAGCTCCGTGTTTGTGCTCCTAATGTTTTTTTTTTCCCTTTTTTTAGTTATTATGAGTTTTCTCTGTGTTAGTTAGTAGGGGTTCTTTTTTTTCTTTCTTTCCTTTTTCCATAAAAAAAAGCTTTAACATTTTGTTTTTTGATTATTATTGATATACTGTTCAGCCTGGTTGATAGTTTAACTCTTATTCTACATATGGATATGTTGTCTTGATTATTTTGATGTATTTTTTTCTGTTGTTGATTTTCAATGATAATTAATAAAAAGATTTAAAAAGAAAAGAACTCTGCTTCCCACTCCCATTCAGATATGTCCATACATGGCCTCCTTTACTGCCATGATGAGGCTAAACTCAGGTTGGAGGAGCAACACCTCATATACCGTCTCGGTAGTCTCCAGCCCCTTGATATGAACATAGAATTCTCCAACTTTCGGTAATTCCCTCCCCTCTCTTCCTCTATCCCTATGTCACTCTGCCCTCTCCCCCAGCTGCCTATCACCTCCCTCATGGTTCCGCCTCCTTCTACTACCCATTGTGTTTTCCCCTATTCCTTCTTCACCTTTCCTGCCTATCACCTCCCTGCCTCCCCTCCCCCACCCCTTTAACTTTCCCCTTACTGGTTTTTCACCTGGAACCTACCAGCCTCCTCCTTCCCACCCTCCCCCCACCTTCTTTATAGGGCCTCTGCCCCTTCCCTCTACAGTCCTGACGAAGAGTTCCGGCCCAAAACGTCGACCAATCTTTTCCACGGATGCTGCCTGACCTGCTGAGTTCCTCGAGCGTGTTGTGAGTGTTACTTTTTAATCAAGTGGCAATTGAGATTTTAAAGGCAGCATTTCATGGCAGTTTCTGTGTGTTGAGGAATGACCAATCAGCAAAAGGGATTCACTAGAAAGGACCAATAAAAATAGCACAGGTGCAAGTGGAACAGCCATACTTTTGAGTGTGCCAGTCTTTGGAGTGGCTTTGGCTCATAGGCAAGACCAGGCTTGGGTGAGTTACTCACTCTGTGGGCTTACTTGTTCATTCCTCATCTATTGTGAGAATGTCTCCAGGGGCAGTGTTCTGTACTGTATGTGGGATGTGGGAAGCCTGGGAGACTTCCAGTCTTCCAGATAAACACATCAGCACCAGGTGCACCGAGCTGCAGCTCCTGAGAGAACATATGAAGGAACAGGGGCTGTAGCTCAATGACCTTCAACATACAGGAGAATGAGGAGGTGATAGACAGGAGCTACATGGAGGTAGTCACTTGTAGGTTACAGGAGACTGATAGCTGGGCGACTATCAGGAGAAGGAGGAAAAATGCACAGTCAGTGCACAGTACACCTGGCCATTCCCCTCAATAATAAGTATATAATTTTAAGTACTGGTGAGAGGGACAATCCACCAAGGGGAGCCACAGTGACCAGGTCTCTGGCACTGAGGGGCAGAAAGGTGAAGAGGATGACAGTGTCAATAGAAGATTCTTTAGTCAGAGGAACAGAGTCGAGGTTCTGTGGGCGCGATAGAGACACCCAGATGGTACATTGCTTCCCTGGTGCCAGGATCAAGGATGTCTCGGGTCATGTCCGTGGCATTCTCAAAGGCGAGGATGAGCAGCCAGAAGTCTTGGTACATATTGGCACCAATGACATAGGTAGACAAGGTGAGGAGGTCTTGAAGAGAGAGTGTAGAGAGCTAGGTAGAAAGCTGAGAAACAGGACCTCCAGCGTGGTAATCTCTGGATTGCTGCCTGTGCAACATGCCATTAAGGGTAAGAATAGGGTGATTTGGCAGATGAATGCATGGCTGAGGAACTGGTGGAGGAGACAGGGGTTCAGATTTATGGCTCATTGGGATTTCTTCTGGAGAAGATATGACCTACACAAAAAGGACAGGTCACACCTGAATCCAAGGGGGTCCAAAATCCTTGTGGGCAGATTCAGGGAGGTTTAAACCAATTTGGCAGGGGGATGGGAGCTGGAGTGATAGTGCTGAAGATGAGGTAGTTGAGTTACAAATAGACGCAATGTGTAGTGAGGAGAGGTGGATGATAGATCAAAATTGCAGGCAACAGGGTGAGTTACTACGTAAAAGGCGAACAAAATCGAAAAAGGTGAATACAGGACTAAAGGTGTTATATTTCAATGTGTGGAGTATAAGGAATAAGGTCAATGAACTTGAAGCAAGTACGATATTATAAGCATCACTGAATCATGGCTGAAAGAAGATTATAGCTGGCAGCTTAATGTCCAAGGATAACATTGTATTGAAAGCGCAAACACGAGGAAATCTGCAGATGCTGGAATTTCAAACAACACACATAAAAGTTGATGGTGAACGCAGCAGGCCAGGCAGCAGCTCCAGGAAGAGGTACAGTCGACGTTTCGGGCCGAGACCCTTCGTCAGGACTAACTGAAAGAAAAGCTAGTAAGAGATTTGGAAGTGGGAGGGGGAGGGGGAGATCCGAAATGATAGGAGAAGACAGGAGGGGGAGGGATGGAGCCAAGAGCTGGACAGGTGATTGGCAAAAGGGATATGAGAGGATCATGGAACAGGAGGCCTAGGGAGAAAGAAAAGGGGGAGGGGAGGAAGCCCAGAGGATGGGCAAGGGGTATATTCAGAGGGACAGAGGGAGAAAGAGGAGACAGAGAGAAAAAGAATGTGTGTATATAAATAAATAATGGATGGGGTACGAGAGGAGGTGGGGCATTAGTGGAAGTTAGAGAAGTCAATGTTCATGCCATCAGGTTGGATGCTATCCAGACGGAATATAAGGTGTTGTTCCTCCAACCTGAGTGTGGCTTCACCTTTACAGTAGAGAAGGCCATGGATAGACATATCAGAATGGGAATGGGACGTGGAATTAAAATGTGTGGCCACTGGGAGATCCTGCTTTCTCTTTCGTAGGTGTTCAGCGAAATAATCTCCCAGTCTGCGTCGGGTCTATCTCTGGAGACAGCTTATCTACTGATGTCTATTATAAGCCTACTGACTCTCACAGCTATCTGGACTATTCCTCTTCTCACCCTGTCTCTTGCAAAAATGCCATCCCCTTCTCGCAATTCCTCCGTCTCTGCCGCATCTGCTCTCAGGATGAGGCTTTTCATTCCAGGACGAAGGAGATGTCCTCCTTTTTTAAAGAAAGGGGCTTCCCTTCCTCCACCATCAACTCTGCTCTCAAATGCATCTCCCCCATTTCACGCACTCTGCTCTTACCCCATCCTCCCGCCACCCCACTAGGAATAGGGTTCCCCTTGTCCTCACCTACCACCCCACCAGCCTCCGGGTCCAACATGTAATTCTCCGTAACTTCCGCCACCTCCAACAGGATCCCACCACTAAGCACATCTTTCCCTCCACCCCCACCCGGCTTTCCGCAGGGATCACTCCCTACGCGACTTCCTTGTCCATTCATCCCCCCCATCCCACCCCACCGATCTCCTTCCTGGCACTTATCCTTGTAAGCGGAACAAGTGCTACACATGCCCTTACACTTCCTCCCTCACTACCATTCAGGGCCCCAGACAGTCCTTCCAGGTGAAGCGACACTTCACCTGTGAGTCGACTGGGGTGATATACTGCGTCTGGTGCTCCCGGTGCGGCCTTCTATATATTGGCGAGACCTGACGCAGACTGGGAGATCATTCCACTGAACACCTACGCTCTGTCCGCCAGAGAAAGCAGGATCTCCCAGTGGCCACACATTTTAATTCCACGTCCCATTCCCATTCTGATATGTCTATCCATGGCCTCCTCTACTGTAAAGATGAAGCCACACTCAGGTTGGAGGAACAACACCTTATATTCCATCTAGGTAACCTCCAACCTGATGGTATGAAAATTGACTTCTCAAACTTCTGCTAATGCCCCACCTCCCCCTCGTATGCCATCCGTTATTTATTTATATACACACATTCTTTTTCTCTCTCTCCTTTTTCTCCCTCTGTCCCTCTCACTATACCCCTTGCCCATCCTCTGGGCTTCCCCCCCCCTTTTCTTTCTCTCTAGGCCTCCTGTCCCATGATCCTCTCATATCCTTTTTGCCAATCAACTGTCCAGTTTTTGGCTCCATCCCTCCCCCTCCTGTCTTCTCCTATCATTTCGGATCTCCCCCTCCCACTCCCACTTTCAAATCTCTTACTAGCTCTTGTTACGAGAATACACATAAAATTAAGATGTTTGCTGGCCTGGGCTAGCATCAGTGGCATCAGCAGTTGGTCTACCACCTGCCCTCAGGGGAAGGAGAGATAAGGAACAATGGAGCAGCGTCTGGAGATGTGTAATGAAGGGATGTGGGAGGGAGAGCTGTCTGGAGCGGCTCCCCCCTTTGAACCCTGAACTGTTTGAAGTGATGGACAGGCGATACCCCAGCAGGGGGATAAAAAGGGACAGGTTCGCTAAGGCAGGACACACACGCCACCCAAGATAACGAGACCCTGGAAGCGGTGCGCCTCTCACGAGTGGGTGAGAAGTGCCAGACAACGACAAGGGTGGAAAGGTACGATCAGCGGGAACCCGGTGTGTGTCCGCCCTTGCCTGGGTGCCGGGTTCACTGCAGAGGATCGACCGCATCTGGAGGAGGGGTCACAGTCGGTGACCTCAGGTGACATCACCAAGGACCCGCCCAAAAGTTGCTTGTGAGCCATCCCGCTGGTCTGTGAGTGAAGCTGTGCTGAATGATCAGTTGTTCCTATCCTATGTCTCTCTTCCCCCACCTTGTCCATCGCCATGGCAACGATTACTGCGAACTGAACTACTAACTGGACTGAACTTTGAGTCATTTTGAAATTGGTCATTTACCCCTAGACAACGATAGAGCTTGATTGATGCTGTTATCTTAATTCTGTGCACATGTGCGTTTATCATCGCTGAACTGTTGCATTTATTATCCTTTCGATTAATGTGTTGCTTGTTTCTTTAATAAAACTTTCTTAGTTCTAGTACTCCAGACTCCAACTGAGTGATCCATTTCTGCTGGTTTGGCAACCCAGTTACGGGGTACGTAACACTCTTCTTTCAGTTAGTCCTGATGAAGCGTCTCGGCCCAAAACGTCAACTGTACCTCTTTCTAGAGATGCTGCCTGGTCTGCTGCGTTCACCAGCAACTTTTATGAGTGTTGATTGTATTAAAAGGACAGGCAGGAAAAAAGAGGTGGGGTGCCATGGCTCTGTTGGCAAAAAATAAAATTAAATCATTAGAAAGAGGTGACATAGGGTCGGAAGGTGTTGAATCATTGTGGATAGAGCTGAGGAACTACAAGGGTAAAAAGATCCTGGTGGGAGTTATATACAGACCTCCAAACAGTAGTAAGGGTGTGGTCTGCAAGTTACAACGGGAGATTGAAAATGCATGCCAAAAGGGCAATGTTACAATAGTTGGGGGGATTTCAATATGAAGGCAGATTGGGAAAATCAGGCTGCTGCAGGATTCCAAGAGGGGAAATGTCTAGAATGCCTACAAGATGGCAGTTCCAGGTTCAACTCACTAGGAGATCAGCTTTTCTGGATTGGGTGTAGTGCAACGAACTTAAATTAATTAGGGAGCTTAAGTAAAGGAATCCTTAGGGGAAGTGATCATAATATTATCGAATGCACACTGAAATCTGAGAAGGAGAAGCTAAAGGCAGACGTATCAGTAATACAGTAGAGTAAAGGAAATTACAGAGGCATGAGAGAGGAGTTAATTAATTGGAAAAGAACACGGCAGGGATGACGCAAAGCAGCAATGGCTGGAAGTTTTGGAAGCAATTCGGAAGGCACAGGATATATACATTTCAAAGAGGAAAAAGCATTCTAAAGGCAAGATGACACAACCATGGCTAACAAGGGAAGTCAAGGCCAACAGAAAAGCCAAACAGAGGCCATATAATAGAGCAAAATTTAGTGGGAAGTTGGAGGATTGGGAAGCTTTTAAATACCAACAGAAGGCAACTAAAAAGTCATTAAGAAGGTAACACTGGAATACAAAACTAAGTTAGCCAACATTATTAAAAAGGATACCAAAAGTTACTTCAGGTACTTAAAGTGTAAAAGAGAGGCAAAAGTGCATATCAGACCACTCAAAAAATGATGCTGGAGAGGTAGTAATGGGGGACAAGGAAATAGCAAACAAACTGCGTCAGTCTTTACTGTGGAAAATACTAGCACTATGGTGGAAGTTCCAGGTATCAGAGGTCATGAAGTGTGTGAAGTTACCATTACTAAGGAGAAGGTTCTTGGGAAACTGAAAGGTCTGAAGATAGATAAGTCACCTGGACCAGATGATCTACACCCCAGGGTTCTGAAAGAGATGGCTGAAGAGATTCTGGGGGTTTAGTAATGATCTATCAAGAATCACTGGATTCTAGAATGTTTCTGGAAGACTGGCAAATTGTGAACGTCACTCCACTCTTCAAGAAGGGAGACAGACAGAAGAAAGGAAACTATAGGCCATATGTTCTATGCGTCTGTGGTGGCCAGTTGTTCTACGAGTCTGTGGTGGCCAGTGCTATCATGTTTGCTGTTGTGCGCTGGGGCAGCAGGCTGAAGGTAGCAGACACCAACAGGGTCAACAAACTCATTCATAAGGCCAGTGATGTTGTGGGGATGGAACTGGACTCTCTGACGGTAGTGTCTGAAAAGAGGATGCTGTCTAAGTTGCATGCCATCTTGGACAATGTCTCCCATCCACTACATAATGTACTGGTTGGGCACAGGAGTACATTCAGCCAGAGACTCATTCCACCGAGATGCAGCACAGAGCGTCATAGGAAGTCATTCCTGCCTGTGGCCATCAAACTTTACAGCTCCTCCCTTGGAGGGTCAGACACCCTGAGCCAATAGGCTGGTCCTGGACTTATTTCATAATTTACTGGCATAATTTACATATTACTATTTAACTATTTAAGGTTCTATTATTATTTATTATTTATGGAGCAACTGTAGCGAAAACCAATTTCCCCCTGGATCAATAAAGTATGACTATGACTATGACTATGTAGGCTAGTTAGTCTGACCTCGATGGTTGGGAGTTGATTGTTAAGACCATAAGAACAAGGAGCAGAAGTCGGCCATTCGGCCCATCGAGTCTGCTCCACCATTCTATCATGAGCTGATCCAATCTCCTATTTAGTCCCACTCCCCCACCTTCTCATCATAACCTTTGATGACCTGGCTACTCAGATACTTATCAATCTCTGCCTTAAATACACCAAATGACTTGACCCCCACTGCCGCCTGTGGCAACAAATTCCACAGATTCACCACCCCCTGGCTGAAAAAAATTTCTTCGCATCTCTGTTCTAAATGGGCGCCCTTCAATCTTTAAGTCATGCTCTCTCGTACTAGGCTCCCCCACTATGGGAAACAACTTTGCCACATCCACTCTGTCCATGCCTTTCAACATTCGAAATGTTTCTATGAGGTCCCCCCTCATTCTTCTAAACTCCAAGGAGTACAGTCCAAGAGCGGACAAACATTCATCATGTGTTAACCCTCTCATTCCTGGAATCATTCTAGTGAATTTTCTCTGAACCCTCTCCCACGTCAGCACATCCTTTCTTAAATAAGGAGCCAAAAACTGTCCACAGTACTCCAAGTGAGGTCTTACTAGTGCCTTATAGAGCCTCAACATCACATCCCTGCTCCTATACTCTATTCCTCTAGAAATGAATGCCAACATTGCGTTTGCCTTCTTCACCACCGACTCAACCTGAAGATTAACCTTAAGGGTATTCTGTACGAGGACTCCCAAGTCCAGTTTCATCTCAGAACTTTGCATTCTCTCCCCATTTAAATAATAGTTTGCCCATTTATTTCTTCTACTAAAGTGCATAACCATACACTTTCCAACATTGTACTTCATTTGCCACTTCTCTGCCCATTCTTCCAATCTATTCAAGTCTCTCTGCAGACTCTCCGTTTCCTCAGCACTACAGGCCCCTCCACCTATCTTTGTATTATCAGCAAACTTAGCCGCAAAGCCATCTGTTCCATAATCCAAATCGTTAGTGTACAAAGTAAAAAGAAGCGGCCCCAACACGGACCCCTGTGGAACACCACTGGTAACCGGTAGCCAACCAGAATAGGATCCCTTTATTCCCACTTTTTGTTTCCTGCCAATCATCCAACGCTCTATCCACGTATGTAACTTTTCCGTAATTCTATGGGCTCTTATCTTGTTTAGCAGCCTCATATGTGGCACCTTGTCAAAGGCCTTCTGAAAATCCAAATACACAACATCCACTGTATCTCCCTTGTCTAACCTACTTGTAATTTCTTCAAAAAATTGCAATAGGTTTGTTAGGCAGGGTTTTCCTTTAAGGAAACCATGCTGAGTTCTGCCTATCTTGTCCTATGCCTCCAGGTACTCCATAATCTCATCCTTGGCAATCGACTCCAACAACTTCCCAACCACCGATGTCAAGCTAACAGGTCTATAATTTCCTTTTTGCTTCCTTGCCCCCTTCTTAAATAACGGAGTGACATTTGCAATCTTCCAGTCCTCCAGAACGATGCCAGAATCTATCGACTTTTGAAAGATCATCGCTAATGCCTCCACAATCTCCAGAGCTACTTCCTTCAGAACACGAGGGTGCATTCCATCTGGTCCGGGAGATTTATCTACCCTTAGGCTATTCAGCTTCCTGAGTACTTTCTCTGTCGTAATTGTGACTGTGCACACGTCTCTTCCCTGCCACCCTTGAGTGTCCAGTATACTGCTGATGTCTTCCTCAGTGAAGACTGATGCAAAATACTCGTTCAGTTCCTCTGCCATCTCCTTATCTCCCATTACAATTTCTCCGGCACCATTTTCTATCGGTCCTATATCTACTCTCACCTGTCTTTTACTCGTTATATACTTGAAAAAGCTTTTAGTATCCTCTGGTGATATTATTTGCTAGCTTCCTTTCATAGTTCATCTTTTCCCTCTTAATGACCTTCTTAGTTTCCTTTTGCAAGCTTTTAATAACTTCCCTCTGCTCTGTCTTCCCACTAATTTTTGCTTCCTTGTATGCCCTCTCCTTTGCTTTAACTTTGGCTTTGACTTCTCTTGTCAGCCACGGTTGCATCCTTTTTCCATAAGAAAATTTCTTCTTTTTTGGAATATACCTGTCTTGCACCTTCCTCACTTCTCGCATAAACTCCAGCCACTGCTACTCTGCCGTCTTTCCTGCCAGTGTCCCTTTCCAGTCAGCTTTGGCCAGTTCCTCTCTCATGCCACTGTAATTTCCTGTAATACCGACACATCGGATTTCAGCTTCTCATTCTCAAATTTCACAGTGAACTCAATCAATGCTATCACTGCCTCCTAAGGGTTCCTTCACCTCAATCTCTCTAATCACCTCCGGTTCATTACACAGTACCTAATCCAGTACAGCCGATCCCCTAGTGGGCTCAACAACAAGCTGTTCTAAAAAGCCATCTGAAAGACATTCTACAAATTCTCTCTCTTGAGATCGAGTGCCGACCTGATTTTCCCAATCCACTCACATGTTAAAATCCCCCACAATTATCATAACACTGCCCTTCTGACAAGCCTTTTCTATTTCCTGTTGTAATTTGTAGTCCACATCCCTGCAGCTGTTTGGAGGCTTATAAATTATTGCCATCAGGAATTTTACCCCTGCGATTTCTTAGCTCAACCCATAAAGATTCTGCACCTTCCGATCCTATATCACCTCTTTCTAATGATTTAATATCATTTCTTACCCATAAAGCCATGCCTCCCCCTCTGCCTACCTGCCTATCCTTCCGATACACCGTGTATCCTTGGACGTTCAGCTCCCAGAGACATGCATCCTTTAGCCACATCTCAGTGATGACCAGAAGATCACACCTGCCAATCTGTAGCTGTACAACAAGACCTTATTCCTTATGCTGCATGCATTTAAGTACAACACCTTAAGAGCAGTATTTGGTACTTTTTACTCTGATTTCACTGCAACTTTATTGCACTGCAACTCATCCCAATGGCTACAAATTTGCCTCATCCCCTGCCTGTCCTTCCTGACATCTTTACTGCTCACTATCTTAGATTTATTTCTGTTTTCCCCCTGCTCCGCTCTATCATTCCGGTTCCCATCCCCCTGCCCAATTAGTTTAAACCCTCCCTAACAGCTCTATTAAACCTTCCCACCAGGATATTGGTCCCCTTCAGGTTTAGGAGTAACACGTCCTTTTTGAACAGGTTATATTTCCCCCAGAAGAGATCCCAATGATCCAAGAATCTGAAGCCCTGCCCCCAGCACTAGTCTCTCAGCCTCGCATTCATCTGCCTGATCTGACTATTCTTGCCCTCGTTAGCACGTGGGAAGAATAAAAGGACATGGATTTGGGCTACTTGGAGGCACGTGATAAAATAGGCACCAGTCCGCATGGTTTCCTCAAGGGAAAATCTTGCCTGACAAATGTTGGAATTCTTTGAAGAAATAACAAGCAGGATAGATGACGAAGAATGATTGATGTTGTGCATATGAATTTTCAGCAGGCCTTTGACAAGATGCCACACGTGAGGCTGCTTAACAAGCCGTGAGCCCATGCTATTACAGGAAAGATTGGTAGGAGGTAAAGAGTGGGAATAAAGAGAGCCTCTTCTAGTTGGCTGCTGGTGACTTGTTGTGTTCCACATGGGTCTGTGTTGGGGCCAATTTCTTTTTACTTTATATATCAATGATTTGGATGATGAAATTGATGGTTTGTAGTTTGAAGACAATATAAAGATAGGTGGAGGGACAGGTAACTTTGAGGAAATAGGCTACAGAAGGACTTAGGTTAGGAGAATGGGCAAAGAAATAGCAGATGGAATACAGTGTTGGTAGAAGAAATGAGAGAGTTGACTATTTTGTAAGCAGAAAGAAAATACAATAATCTGAGGTGCAAAGGGATTTGGGAGTCCTTGAGCAGGATTCCTTAAAAGTTCATTCTGTGGTGAGGAAGGCAAACACATTCTTTCAAAAGAACTAGAAAATTAAAGCAAGGATGTAATGTTGAGACTTTATAAAGTATTGGTGAGTCCTTAGTTGGATTATTGTGAGCAGTTTTGGGCCCGTTATCTTAGAAAGGTTGAGCTGAATGTGGAAAGGGTTCAAAGGAGGTTCACAAAAATGATTCCAAGATTAAACAGCTTGTCATATAAAGAGTGTTTGATGACTCTCCAATCAGTGGAGTTCAGAAGAATGAGGGGTGACCTCATTGAAAACCATCAAATAGTGAAAGGCCTTGACAGAGTGGATGTGGAGATCCTGTGGTGGGAGTGTCTAAGACCAGATGACACAGCCTCAGAAAAGAGGGGTGTCCTTTTAGAATGGAGATGAGGAGGAATTTCTTTAGCGAGAGAGTAGTGAATATGTGGAATTCTTTGCCACAGGCAGATGTGGAGGCCAAGTCTTTAAGCATATTTAAGGCAGAGCTTAATAGATTCTTGTCTGGTCAGGGCATGAAGGGATACGGGGTGAGGATGGGGTGTGGGGAAGGCCAGAGATTGCGGCCAAGAGGAAAAATGGATCAGCCATGATTAATCAGTGGAGCAGACTCGATGAGCCAAATGTTCTAATTCTGCTCTTATAAATTTTGTTCTTTATGATCTCATGGGTGGTTGGGGTCTTTCAGGATGGATGCTGCTTTCTTGTGGCAGCACCCTTTTCTTGGCCAATGTTTGCCATGAAAGATGAGTGATCTTGTCAGCATAATGGTGTAGTTTATGGGACCTTGTGTACACAAAATGCTGGAGGAACTCAGCAGATCAGGCAGCATGTATAGAAAGAAGGACGTTAACGTTTCGGGCCGAGAAACAGTCTTGAATGCTTTGTTTTCTTTAAGCAAGGTTGTAGGGTAACATAATAGGGAGAAAAGTACAGATATTGAGTTGGGGTTTTGCTTTAACAGGCTGGTCTGACTTGATGATGTTATTACGTAAGGATTTTTAGCGCATTTCAATAAAATGTGTGACGGGTTTCATTAAAAACAAAATGCCTCACTTTGTTTGTGAAAACCTACGTTGGTGACCCCGATATTCGAGGGTGATTCCAGAGTTATTGAACATGTCAGCTAACAGTCACTTTGAAACTGCCAGTTTTGGA
This sequence comes from Mobula hypostoma, assembly GCF_963921235.1. Taxonomy (NCBI): domain Eukaryota; kingdom Metazoa; phylum Chordata; class Chondrichthyes; order Myliobatiformes; family Myliobatidae; genus Mobula; species Mobula hypostoma. Next base: position 115,143,910 of record NC_086104.1, read on the forward strand.
AGCAAAATGCCATTTGCTTGGTTTGTAGAAGCAGAGACCCAATTGGCTCTGAGAGAAATCACCACCGACAACACCAAATTCTACTACGTGGTAGCATCACTCAGCAATTCCACAGGTGTGAGAGTGGTGGGTCTGCTTGAATACTTGCCTGAACATGATACGTACCGATTGCTGAAACCTCACCTTTAACAGACTTTTGGGCGTCTGAGCAAGCCAAACAGTTGCTCTCCTTGCCCAACCTCGGCAATGGTAAGACTTTAGAGCTGATGGACCATATGTTGTCTCTCCTGCATTCTTCATGCAGCAAATGCCTGATCAAGTTTGCAAAGCCCTCACTAACGCACACGTGAAGGATATCAGGGAGCTTGCTAAAATGGAAGCTAGACAGTGGTGCATCCTCTTCCTTTCTCTACCTCAATAGGCCCGGTCAGCAAGGACCCCCAACATAAGAACGCCTGTGGCTGCAAAGCAGATGACACCGGGCTTGTAATTTTACCACGCTCACTTTGGTATGAATGCTAGGAAGAGCTGATCAAGCTTGCAGCTTCTACAGTGCCAGTGCACTGGCACATCAGAGGTCTGTGAACACCATGGGGTTCAGGTACCAGGGTCATCTGCTGTTCATCTGTGGAAAGCGGACAGTGAGTGAGTGGGCCAGTGAAGGCGTGGAGCTTTGAGGCTTTGACTCGAGAGGCTTCGACGAGAAGAGTCGGAGGACAAGCTTGCTTGCAGTTAGTTTTTACAATGTCTCCTGAGACGGTGACGTACCCCTCGTGTGAGATGTGCAGTCTTGGGGGAAAGCCCCTCTCCCGCAGAGTCACATCTGTCAGAAGTGCATACGGCTGGGCCATCTGGAAGATCGTGTAAGGAATCTGGAGCAGCAGCTGGATGACCTTCGACTCATAAGGGAGAATGAGGCAGTCATAGATGAGAGCTACAGGGAGTATTCACACCTAGGCTGTCGGAAGCAGGTCGTTGGGTGACAGTCAGAGGGGAGAAAGCGAAGGTGAGCAGACAGGTAGTGCAGAGCACCCCTATAGCCATTCCCCTGAATAATAAGTTTACCGTCCTGGACACTGTTGGCAGGGACGATGGACCAGGTGTGAGCCATGGTGGCAGGGCCTCCGGCACTGAGTCTGACCCTGTGGTGCAGAAGGGTGGGATGGAGTAGAGGAGAGCTGTCATGATAGGAGACTCTATAGTCAGGGGAGCAGACAGAAGATTTTGTGGACGTGAGAAGGACACCCGCATGGTTTGTTCCCTCCCAGGTGCCAGGGTCCGGGATGTCTCTGACTGGGTGCACGACATCCTGGTACGAGAGGGAAAGCAACTAGAAGTCGTGATACATGTTGGTACCAACGACATAGGCAGGAAGAGGGATGAGGTCCTGAAGTGTGAGTTTCGGGAACTAGGCAGAAGACTGAAGAACAGGACCTCAAGGGTGGCGTTCTCAGGATTGCTGCCAGTGCTACGTGACAGTGATGGTAAGAATTGGAGGAGATGGCAGTTGAATGGGTGGCTGAGGAGTTGGTGCAGGGAGCAGGGTTTTAGATTTTTGGATCATTGGGATCTCTTCTGGGGAAGGTGGGACCTGTACAGATTGGATGGGTTGCACCTGAACTCGAGGGGGAGCAATATCCTTGCAGGTAGGTTTGCTAGCATGGTTCGGGAGGGTTTAAACTAATTTGCGAGGGGGATGGGACCCGAAGCGATAGAGCAGTGAAAGAAGTGCATGGAGTAAAGCCAGATCTAACATACAGAGAGGATTTGAGGAAAGAGAAGCAGAATAAACGGTGTAAAGACAGTAAGGTAGAAAGGCTGAAATATGTATACCTCAGTGCAAGAAGCATCAGGAACAAAGGTGATGAACTGAGAGCTTGGATACATACATGGAATTATGATGTAGTGGCCATTACAGAGACTTGGCTGGCACCAGGGCAGGAATGGATTCTCAATATTCCTGGATTTTTAGTGCTTTAAAAGGGATAGAGAGGGGGAAAAGGGGAGGAGGGGTGGCATTCCTGGTCAGGGATACTATTACAGCTACAGAAAGGGTGGGTAATGTAGCAAGATCCTCTTTTGAGTCAGTATGGGTGGAAGTCAGGAACAGGGAGGGAGCAGTTACTCTATTGGGGGTATTCTATAGGCCCCCTGGTAGCAGCAGAGATACAGAGGAACAGATTGGGAGGCAGATTTTGGAAACGTGCAAAAATAACAGGGTTGTTATCATGGGTGACTTTAACTTCCCGAATATTAATTGGTACCTGATTAGTTCCAAGGGTTTAGATGGGGCAGAGTTTGTTAAGTGTGTCCAGGACGGATTCCTGTCACAATATGTGGACTGGCCGACTAGGGTGAATGCCATACTAGATCTAGTACTAGGTAATGAACCGGGTCAGGTCACAGTTCTCTCAGTGGGTGAGCATCTGGGGGACAGGACAGGTGACGGAGGTATGTGTTGGAGAGCACTTCGGGTCCAATGATCACAATACCATTAGTTTCAGTGTAATTATGGAGAAGGATAGGACTGGACCCAGGATTGAGATTTTTTATTGGAGAAAGGCTAACTTCGAGGAGATGAGAAATGACTTAGAAGGAGTGGATTGGGACAATTTGTTTTATGGGAAGGATGTAATAGAGAAATGGAAGTCATTTAAAGGTGAAATTTTGAGGGTGCAGGATCTTTATGTTCCTGTTAGATTGAAAGGAAAGGTTAAAAGTTTGAGAGAGACATGGTTTTCAAGGGATATGGGAAAATTGGTTCGGAAAAAGAGAGGGATCTTCAATAAATATAAGCAGCTTGGAGTTAATGAGGTGCTCGAGAAATATAAAGAATGTAAAAAGAATCTTAAGAAAGAAATTAGAAAAGCTAAAAGAAGATACAAGGCTGCTTTCGCAAGTAAGGTGAAAATAAATCCAAAGGGTTTCTACAGTTATGTTAGTGGCAGGAGGATAGTGAGGGATAAAATTGGTCCCTTGGAGAATCAGAGTGGACGGCTATGTGCGGAGCCAAAGGAGGTGGGGGAGATTTTGAACAATTTCTTTTCTTCGGTATTCACTAAGGAGAAGGATATTTAATTGTGTAAGGTAAAGGAAACAAGAAGGGTAGTTATGGAAAGTATGACAATTAAAGAAGAGGAAGTACTGGCGCTTTTAAGGAATATAAAAGTGGATAAGTCTCCGGGTCCGGACAAGATATTCCCTTGGACCTTGAGTGAAGTTAGTGTGGAAACAGCAGGGGCTCTGACAGAAATATTTCAAATGTCTTTAGAAACGGGGATGGTGCGGAGTGGCGTCTTTCTCATGTGGTTCCATTGTTTAAAAGGGGTTCTAAGAGTAAACCTGGCAATTATAGGCCTGTGAGTTTGATGTCACTGGTGGGTAAATAGTTGGAAAGTATTCTTAGAGATGGTATATATAATTATCTGGATAGACAGGGTCTGATTAGGAACAGTCAATATGGATTTGTGCGTGGAAGGTCATGTTTGACAAATCTTATTGAATTTTTTGATGAGGTTACTAAGAAAGTTGACGAGGGTAAAGCAGTGGATGTTGTCTATACGGACTTCAGTAATAAGGCCTTTGACAAGGTTCCACACGGAAGGTTAGTTAGGAAGGTTCAATCGTTAGGCATTAACATTGAAGTAGTAAAATGGATTCAGCAGTGGCTGGATGGGAGACGCCAGAGAGTAGTTGTAGATAACTGTGTGTCAGATTGGAGGATGGTGTGTAGCGGTGTGCCTCGGGGATCTGTACTGGGTCCAATGTTGTTTGTCATATATATTAATGATCTGGATGATGGGGTGGTAAATTGGATTAGTAAGTATGCAGATGATACTAAGATAGGTGGCGTTGTGGATAATGAAGTAGGTTTTCAAAGCTTGCAGAAAGATTTAGGCCAGTTAGAAGAGTGGGCTGAAAGATGGCAGATGGAGTTTAATGCTGAAAAATGTGAGGTATTACATTTTGGTAGGATTAATCAAAATAGGACATACATGGTAAATGGTAGGGCACTGAAGAATGCTGTAGAACAGAGAGATCTGGGAATAATGGTGCATAGTTCCTTGAAGGTGGAATCTCATGTGGATAGGGTGATGAAGAAAGCTTTTGGTATGCTGGCCCTTATTAATCAGAGCATTGAGTATAGGAGCTTTGATGTAATGTTGAAATTGTATAAGGTATTGGTAAGACCAAATTTGGAGTATTGTGTACAGCTCTGGTCACTGAATTATAGGAAAGATGTCAATAAAATTGAGAGAGTACAGAGGAGGTTTACTAAAATGTTGCCTGGGTTTCATCTCCTAAGTTACAGAGAAAGGTTGAACAAGTTAGGTCTTTATTCTCTGGAGCATAGAAGGTTGAGCGGGGACTTGATAGAGGTGTTTAAAATTATGAGGGGGATAGATAGAGTTGACGTGGATAGGCTTTTTCCATTGGGAGTGGGGGAGATTCAAGCAAGAGGACATGAGTTGAGAGTTAAAGGACAAAAGTTTAGGGGTAACATGAGGGGGAACTTCTTTACTCAGAGAGTGGTAGCTGTGGGGAACGAGCTTCCAGCAGAAGTGGTTGAGGCAGGTTCGATGTTGTCATTTAAAGTTAAATTGAATAGATATATGGACAGGAAAGGAATGGAGGGTTATGGGCTGAATGCAGGTTGGTGGGACTAGGTGAGAGTAAGAGTTCGGCACAGACTTGAAGGGCCGAGATGGCCTGTTTCCGTGCTGTAATTGTTATATAGTTATATGGTTAAAAGCTGGCATCTGTGAAGGCTGAGTCTGCCAACATGGAAAGACTTGGCATTGTACACCGGTCGAGTAACTCCAGAGCCTTACTCCTCCATATGGTCCCTAAGTTCCACAGTAGTTTCCACCCATGTGGCAATTACCGATTCCGTAATGAGACCACCCCTCCCTATCGTTATCCAGTTCCATACATCCAGGACCTTTCGTCACATTTAGCCAGAAAGTTAATTTTTTCCAAAGTTGATTTAAGGGCTACCATCAGGTGCTTGTGTGCTTAGAGGACATTGCCAAAATGGCTGTTTGGTCTTTTTTTAGTTTCTGCGCATGCTGTTTGGACCAAAAAGATGCAGCACAGACTTTCTAACCGCTGATGGACTCTGTCGTAAAAGACGTAGATTTTCTTCTTGTTTACCTGGATGACATGCTTGTCGCCAGTGCTTAAACCAACACGGGTTGAGTATTATCCCTGCTAAATGGCAGCTTGAATTGTCAGCCATTGACTTCCTTGGCCATTGCATCTCTGCAGAAGTCACAAAACACCTCCCATCAAAAGTAGCTGCTCTTATGAATTTCCCACCACCCTACACAACTAAAAAACTGCAGGAGTCATTAAGTATGGTGAATTTCTATCACCATTTCATTCTGTGAGCTGCTGAACTTAAGTATTGCCTTTAAGCTCACTATATGGGGGAGCATAAGTTCCCCCATATCGTGAACTTAAAGGCAATACTCCTAATCAACTTCTTAGTCAGCAGACATGACCAGGGCATTTGATGATACCAAACACCTCTTACATGTCTCACTTTCTGGTCACCTCACTACAGGAAGGTTATGGATACTGTAGAAAGGCTGCAAAGGAGATGTACAAGGAAAGAATAGAGCAAAGGAGGGAGCAGATAGGAGCTGGAACCATGGACAGGGAGGACTCACAGTGGTAACCACTGTTTATTGGGCAGATCCTACTGAAAAGTTATATCATGGGGCAATGCATCAGGGGAGGCAGAACATGATCACAACACTCCAGCAGGACTAGTGGTGGCCAGGGATGGGGGTGATGTTGAGAACTTCTGCCACTGTTGTATCATTTGTGCCCAGCATAACCCTGGAAAGGGCAGAAAGCTGCGGCTGACAGATCAGCCACAGTGGAGGGAACCCTGGGAAAACATCCAAATGGACTTCACGGTGCCCCTGCCAAAAAGCAGGGGTAAAAGCTACTGTCTAGTAATTACGGATCACTTCACGGGGTGGGTAGATGCTTTCCCAGCAAGGAACAGCACCGCTGCATGGATTCTAGTTCAGAAATTCCTCCCTAGGTGGGGAACCCCAGGCCAAGTGGACTCGGATCAGGGAGCACATTTCACAGGGAAAATGATGAAGGAAATGTGCCGACTGTTAGGGATTCGACAATAGTTCCACGTACCTTACCACCCTCAGAGTTCAGGAATGATGGAAAGGATGAAACGAACATTCAAGGTGGATGCCTTAGCCAAAGCTACAGCTGAGATGGGAAACACATGGGTCGATGTATTACTTGGAATCTTAATGAGATTGCGTGCCACACCAGCTGGGTCTCAGCTGCTGCAAATCATTGATGAGGCAACCAATGCAACTGTCTTATGGGGTAAACTCCAGGTTGTAGGGAGCCTGGAACTTACAGGGACAGAATGACGCAGTAGGTAAAAGGCCTCTGTAACCAACCTAAGGTGTTGAAGGTCCGAGCATATAGCTGATCAGAGAGAGCCAGAGGAAAAGGAGTTAGTTCCCCCACAGCCAGGCGACCAAGGCATGGTGAGGGTGCTGCCTGAAAGGGCAGGGTTTGCTCTCAGATGGATAAGACCACAGATTGTACTTTTTACAAGTGACACTTGTGTCTGTGTGCAGACTTGGAGAGGGAGCCAGTGGAAACATTGGACTCAGGTTAAACCGTATGACTACCTCATGTTGCTCCCACAGACAGAGTGGGGGATCAAGTGTACCCAGTGTTACGAGAATACACATAAAATTAAGATGTTTGCTGGCCTGGGCTAGCATCAGTGGCATCAGCAGTTGGTCTGCCACCTGCCCTCAGGGGAAGGAGAGATAAGGAACAATGGAGCAGCGTCTGGAGATGTGTAATGAAGGGATGTGGGAGGAAGAGCTGTCTGGAGCGGCTCCCCCCTTTGAACCCTGAACTGTTTGAAGTGATGGACAGGCGATACCCCAGCAGGGGGATAAAAAGGGACAGGTTCGCTAAGACAGACACACACGCCACCCGAGGTAACGAGACCCTGGAAGCGGTGCGCTTCTCACGAGTGGGTGAGAAGTAACAAACAACGACCAGGGTGGAAAGGTACGATCAGCGGGAACCCGGTGTGTGTCCGCCCTTGCCTGGGTGCCGGGTTCACTGCAGAGGATCGACCGCATCTGGAGGAGGGGTCACAGTCGGTGACCTCAGGTGACATCACCAAGGACCCGCCCAAAAGTTGCTCGTGAGCAATCTCGCTGGTCTGTGAGCCATCCCGCTGGTCTGTGAGTGAAGCAGTGTTCTGAATGATCAGTTGTTCCTATTCTGTCTCTCTTCCCCCACCTTGTCCATCGCCATGGCAACGATTACTGCGAACTGAACTACAAACTGGACTGAACTTTGAGTCATTTTGAAATTGGTCATTTACCCCTAGACAACGATAGAGCTTGATTGATGCTGTTATCTTAATTCTGTGCACATGTGTGGTTATCATTGTTGAATTGTTGCATTTATTATCCTTTCGATTACTGTGTTGCTTGTTTCTTTAATAAAACTTTCTTAGTTCTAGTACTCCAGACTCCAACTGAGTGATCCATTTCTGCTGGTTTGGCAACCCAGTTACGGGGTACGTAACACCAGTAACTGTGTAGTTACAGAGAACCTAAGAGATGAACACCAGCCAGCCACATCAGACCTGAGCAAAGCTGATGAAAACACCCACAGCAAACACGACTGCAAAAGACACGGACGGCATGACAGAAACTCATGAATAGCATGGTAAAGGGATGGTACTCTGTAATGAAAGCTGTAACGGATAGCATGGTAAAGGGATGGTACTCTGTAATGAAAGCTGTAACGGATAGCATGGTAAAGGGATGGTACTCTGTAATGAAAGCTGTAACGGATAGCATGGTAAAGGGATGGTACTCTGTAATGAAAGCTGTAACGGATAGCATGGTAAAGGGATGGTACTCTGTAATGAAAGCTGTAATCAATAGCATGGTAAAGGGATGGTACTCTGTAATGAAAGCTGTAATGAATAGCATGGTAAAGGGATGGTACTCTGTAATGAAAGCTGTAATGAATAGCATGGTAAAGGGATGGTACTCTGTAATGAAAGCTGTAACGGATAGCATGGTAAAGGGATGGTACTCTGTAATGAAAGCTGTAATGAATAGCATGGTAAAGGGATGGTACTCTGTAATGAAAGCTGTAATGAATAGCATGGTAAAGGGATGGTACTCTGTAATGAAAGCTGTAATTAATAGCATGGTAAAGGGATGGTACTCTGTAATGAAAGCTGTAATCAATAGCATGGTAAAGGGATGGTACTCTGTAATGAAAGCTGTAATTAATAGCATGGTAAAGGGATGGTACTCTGTAATGAAAGCTGTAATGAATAGCATGGTAAAGGGATGGTACTCTGTAATGAAAGCTGTAATGAATAGCATGGTAAAGGGATGGTACTCTGTAATGAAAGCTGTAATGAATAGCATGGTAAAGGGATGGTACTCTGTAATGAAAGCTGTAATGGATAGCATGGTAAAGGGATGGTACTCTGTAATGAAAGCTGTAACGGATAGCATGGTAAAGGGATGGTACTCTGTAATGAAAGCTGTAACAGATAGCATGGTAAAGGGATGGTACTCTGTAATGAAAGCTGTAACGGATAGCATGGTAAAGGGATGGTACTCTGTAATGAAAGCTGTAACGGATAGCATGGTAAAGGGATGGTACTCTGTAATGAAAGCTGTAACGGATAGCATGGTAAAGGGATGGTACTCTGTAATGAAAGCTGTAATGAATAGCATGGTAAAGGGATGGTACTCTGTAATGAAAGCTGTAACGGATAGCATGGTAAAGGGATGGTACTCTGTAATGAAAGCTGTAACGGATAGCATGGTAAAGGGATGGTACTCTGTAATGAAAGCTGTAACGGATAGCATGGTAAAGGGATGGTACTCTGTAATGAAAGCTGTAATCAATAGCATGGTAAAGGGATGGTACTCTGTAATGAAAGCTGTAACGGATAGCATGGTAAAGGGATGGTACTCTGTAATGAAAGCTGTAACGGATAGCATGGTAAAGGGATGGTACTCTGTAATGAAAGCTGTAATCAATAGCATGGTAAAGGGATGGTACTCTGTAATGAAAGCTGTAATCAATAGCATGGTAAAGGGATGGTACTTTGTAATGAAAGCTGTAACGGATAGCATGGTAAAGGGATGGTACTCTGTAATGAAAGCTGTAACGGATAGCATGGTAAAGGGATGGTACTCTGTAATGAAAGCTGTAATCAATAGCATGGTAAAGGGATGGTACTCTGTAATGAAAGCTGTAACGGATAGCATGGTAAAGGGATGGTACTCTGTAATGAAAGCTGTAATCAATAGCATGGTAAAGGGATGGTACTCTGTAATGAAAGCTGTAACGGATAGCATGGTAAAGGGATGGTACTCTGTAATGAAAGCTGTAACGGATAGCATGGTAAAGGGATGGTACTTTGTAATGAAAGCTGGTTGCTGAAGATAGACGATCAGTTGGATAGAATAGTAAAAGATACTGGGGAAAGTAGATGGGAAGGGTTTAGGTTAAAGCAGAGACAGCAAGTTCCACAACATTGATAGCATGGCAGACTGAGAATGACTGCACATGGCATCTGAAGGCAGTCACCACCAGCCTGAATGGGGAGTGAATACAAATGAACAGGGCCCTTTCAGCAGTTGGTTCAGTGATTGACTGGACAGTTTGGAAAGAGTTATCTATTGAAGAGAGGTCCTGCAATCATTCAGTTAGAGAGCTTAAGACGATGGCACCTAACGGCAACTCCTTTGCTTGCACCTTTGAAAACAGCTCTATTTACATCTTTAATATCTTTTTTTTTCTTTTCAGGGTTCTTTTGAATATCCTGACCTGGAGTTACATGATGACTTTGGTTCTTTGCAGAAATGGGACCTGCTCTCAGGGCCTCAGGACTGGCTGCTTTTCGATGTGCCAAGGATGCGGCCTGGAAGGCTGCCACATAAAACTGGTGTGTCGTGGGAGTACACAGAAGACTGAAAGCAGCGAGCTGGCTGCTGGCTGTGTGCCCAGAGACCTGAGGTCTTCGTGCCCAGAGACCTGAGGTCTTCGTGCCCAGAGCCTGGAAAAAGTGATGCAATAGACTTTTAATACCATAAATCGGCAAGTTGTTTCGTTATGTCTCCCCTCTCGCTGTGAAACGGGACACCTCTTTTTCCCCTGTTAGGGAGAGAGTGACCTTGTGGTATATTGAATTACCAGGTGAGCGAGTAGTCTTTGGGGTGCTGCAGGTCTGTGTCTTTATTGATGCTTTGCTGCACATTTGAGTGCTCAGGGGGGGTGCCGATGCTTTTTTTCTGGTGGGGAATGAGGGATCGTCACTTTGCTACTACTTATGCATGAGAGGGGGCAGCTGGGGGTGCTTTGGGGTTCAAACATTTAACTATCATTCATTCTTTGGGGGCACTCCTCTGCTTTTGTGGATGTTTGTAAAGAAAAACAATTTCAGGATGAATATTGTATACATTTCTCTGACATTTAATGTATCTATTGATTGAAACCTCAACCCCTTCCTTTACATTGATGAGAGGGATGCAAGCCTGATGCACTTACCTCGCTTGTGCCTCGAAAAGAAAGTTTTAGCTGCCAGAGAATGAAGGGGTGAAGACGAGGAATGTGACTGAGCTGCAATCGGCCAGCAGGGAAAGAGCTACCGGCATACGAACAAAGTTACATTTCTAAAGACTGCTGTTCAAATTTCTGTGCTTGGCATTTTGTGGATAGTAATTAGGGATGATAGGGTAGATGTAGAGGCACATAAAATAATTGGGAGAGGGAGGGAATTCTGAGGCAAGCCATTTCTGCTGCCCTATTAGAATAGATCCTCCTTAAGGTTGGCCTTTTCCTGATAGAAATTTATCTTTCTCCAGGAGGGCCAAGCGAACTTTGGGTGTAGCAAATGACTTCAGCCACCAGTCTTCACGTCTGAATATGGATTGTGGATTTAATTTTAAAGCAGCTCTGAACAATAAGTTCACAGACCAGGCAGACCAGGAAACAGGAATTTAGCTGATTGTCTGCATGATGAGTCCAATTAACATTCCATTACATAGATGTGACAGTGATTAACACTCATTTTGGGTGTGGTGGTGGCATGATTGTAAATCTGAATTCGTTTAAATCATTTTGATTTTTCTTTGATCTTTAGCACATGAAATGTGTGTAGTGCTGGGCATAGGCAGACCTTTGTACTGAAAGCAACTCCTTGTTTTCTCAAATATGGGAGACTACTTCATGTCTATCAGTACTTTTCTCTGCTGACTTCATTTACGCAACAACAAAACACAGGACCGAATTTGGGTGGCTCATCTGAGCTCCAGGCAGACATCCCACCTCTCCCGGAAGTTCCGGGAGTCTCCCGCATTTCGACAGTGGCTCCCTGACGTCCGCAAATTATATACAATATCACGGAAATCGATTTTTTTTTAAAGCGAGTAGGGGAAGAGAGAGAGAGAGAGAGAGAGAGAGAGAGAGAGAGAGCGAGAGAATATCCTGATTGGACTCTCTTTGTGCTAAGTATACCTATCAGTTTTCTCTGTGGGCGGGCTTTACAGTCGATTTAAAGGGGATTAGAGCGAGGTTTAAATTGGAGCGACATTCCAAAATCGTCCGCAGACATCTTTAAAAACGCGCTCGCAGCAAGCAAATTCTTCGGGGTTTTTTTCCTGAAACACTTCCACTTACAGGTACATCGAAGCCCGCGATGGACTGGGTTTAAGCGCAGCCGTTTTCAGAAGAAAACCCGATTTTAATAAATACCCGGCCCCACCGAGGTCTCGTCATTAGGACAGTGAACTGTTTACCTGTGCTGCGCACTTTATATGCATTTTGAATTACACTTTATTAAATAATATGGTAATATATTGTTTTATGTGGTGTGCGTGATATGTGTATTGTGGCTACACCGTGGTCCGGACAGAGGTTGTTTCGTTTGTGGACAATCAGCCAGATGACAATAAACTTGAACTTGAATATACAGAACTCATTTAAAATCCCCCATTTCGATGTAAAAAAGTAAGTTCTGATCCCGACTATTGCAGGCAATGCGTGTGAGTAACTACCGACATATATGCGATCGGACGTTGTCCGAATGGACGTTAAGCGGCGCACACCTGTAATAAGGATACACCTTATGCTTTTATTTCTTTTAGGGACCGCAACACATTAGGGAGGCTAAGCGCAGGGAAAGCTGCTCAAGTATTTCACAGTTCTTTTCAGCAGAAAACCAAAGTCTGACAGAGAAGGTCACTGGAGCTGGTGTGTTCTTTACATCTTTCATCAAAAACACAAAATAATCTGCAGATGCTGGGGTCAAAGCAACACTCACAACATGCTGGAGGAACTCAGTAGGTCGGACAGCATCCATGGAAAAAATCAGTCGACGTTTTGGGCCGGAACCCTTCGTCAGGACTGCAGAGGGAAGGGGCAGAGGCCCTATAAAGAAGGAGGGGGGAGGGTGGGAAGGAGGAGGCTGGTAGGTTCCAGGTGAAAAACCAGTAAGGGGAAAGATAAAGGGGTGGGGGAGGGGAGGCAGGGAGGTGATGGGCAGGAAAGGTGAAGAAAGAATAGGGGAAAACACAATGGGTAGTAGAAGGAGGTGGAACCATGAGGGAGGTGATAGGCAGCTGGGGGAGGGGGCAGAGTAACATAGGGATAGGGGAAGGGAGGGGGAGGGAATTACCGGAAGTTGGAGAATTCTATGTTCATACCAAGGGGCTGGAGACGGTATATGAGGTGTTGCTCCTCCAACCTGAGTTTAGCCTCATCATGGCAGTAGAGGAGGCCATGTATGGACATTTCTGAATGGGAGTGGGAAGCAGAGTTGAAGTGGGTGGCTACTGGGAGATCCTGTCTGTTTAGGCGGATGGAGCAGAGGTGCTTGACGAAGCGGTCCCCCAATCTGCGTCGGGGTTCACCGATGTAGAGGAGACCGCACCGGATGCAACAGATGACCCCCACAGACTAACATGTGAAGTGTTGCCTCACTTGGAAGGACTGTTTGGGGCCCTGGATGGTGGCAAGAGAGCAATAGATGACCCCAACAGACTCACAAGTGAAGTGTTGTTCCGCCTCCTTCTACTACCCATTGTGTTTTCCTCTATTTCTTCTTCACTTTTCCTGCCTATCACCTCCCTGCCTCCCCTCCCCCACCCCTTTATCTTTCCCCTTACTGGTTTTTCACCTGGAACCTACCAGCCTTCTCCTTCCCACCCTCCCCCCTCCTTCTTTATAGGGCCTCTGCCCCTTCCCTCTACAGTCCTGACGAAGAGTTCCGGCCCGAAACGTCGACCAATCTTTTCCATGGATGCTGCCCGACCTGCTGAGTTCCTCCAGCATGTTGTGAGTGTTGCTTACATCTTTCATCATTGAGCATAACCTGCCATTCCAGGTGTGTAAGCACACTGGCAAGCTATTCAGGAAAACGTTTCCTGATTCAGAAACAGCATAAAACTCTGCCTGCTCATCAACCAAGACAGCCGCTATTGTGAACATGGCACATGAAGACAGAATTCAGAAGTCAGCTGTCTCTGTGAATCTGATGTCTTGCAAAATTAACAAATTCATTGACACAGACTGCTATGAGGTTGAGACCTCCCTGAAATGAGTTTTTGCAGGGTGGGATGTCTGCACTGGCTTGGAGTTGGGGTTTCACTTTAAGAGGCTGATCTGATGTGATGACATTATTATCTAAAGGCTTTCAGCGTGCTTTTGTATTTAGGTTTTGGAGTTCAATAAAATGTGTTAAGGGTTTCACTAAACACAAAACACCTCACTTTGTTTTATTTGTGAAAACCGACAAGGTCACTGCAGTTGTGAGGTAGCAGTTCTCCCATTTGATATCTGAGGGTCCATGGGCCCACGGGAGAGTCTCTGAAATCCTCCTACCACCTCTACCACCATCCCTGGCAGTGTTCCACGCACTCACCACTTTCAACGTAAAGAACACCTATCTCCGACATCACTCTCCCCTCACCACCCCCATATGGAGAATAAACAGTTAATGACCCGGATCAAGAAGCCCAGAAAGGAAGGATGCAGAAGCCAGAGTAAGAAGGAGGGTGGAGTGGAAGAAGTTGGCAGGTGTTAGGTGAGTGGGTGGGGACAGGCGATAAAGTGAGAAGCTGGCAGGTGACAGGTGGAAGAGATAAGCTCTGAAAAAGAAAGAATCTGTTAAGAGAGTAGACTGGACCATAGGAGAAAAGGAAACAGGAGGGGAACCAGAGGGAAGTGATGGCTGGGTGAGGAGGGGGAACCAGAATGGGGAATGGAAGAAAGAAAGTGGGGGTGGGGGGTGGGGGGGGGGGGAGAAATTACAATAAGTTAGAGAATTCAATGTTCATACCATCACATACCCAGACAGAAAATGAGGTATTGCTGTTGCAGCCTGAGTTTGGCCTCATCATGGCCATAGAGAAGGCCATAGACCAATATGTCAGAAAGGAAAGGAAAGGTGAATTGAAATGGGTGACCACTGGGAGATCCTCTATTTTGGAAGAGAGTGAAAGGTGCTTGATGAAGTAGCTCCCACACCCCCCACCCCAGTCAATCTGTGTCCTATGTAGAGGAGGCTGCACTGGGAGCACTGGATATAATTGAAGTCCCTGACAGACTCACAGGTGAAGTGTCACCTCACCTAGAAGGACAGTTTGCAGCTTTGAATGGTGTTGAGGGAGGAGGTGTAGGGGCAGATGTAGCTCTTGAAATGCTTGCAGGTATAGGTGCCTGGAGAGCAGCTCTTCAGGCACAGGGAGGATGTAGTCAGAAAGACCCAAGCCATGCCAGAGAGTGGTGAGCTTCTCTGTAGTCTGATCTGCATTCGAATGCATCTCCTTTCTGGAGAATCAGGTCTCTTGGTGCGACACAATCATCATCGTGGTTATCCCTTGAGGTTGAGGATGATGGTTTTCATTTTGTTGATCTACTTATGGGCTCTCAAGTGGCTTATGAGTCCAATCTTGGCTTTGAAGGTTCTTCTGCATTCAGGCAGGTAGTTCCAGATGGCAGATCGGGCTTTGGTTGTTGCTGCCTCTCTTTCCATTTTCTTCTCTTTTCTTCTAATTCTGCACATCTGTTGGCTTTGAAAGTTGCTGTTCCTTCTCGGATGATGGCTTGCCAGAGTTTCCCGTCCTTGGCATTGGTTTCCCAATTGCTGATGTCGATGCTACATTTCTTCATGTTGGCTTTTAAGACGTCTTTGAATCTCTTCTGTTGTCCACTTCTTTTACATTTGCCTTCTTTAAAGTGGGAGTAGAAGATTATTTGTTTCGGCAGACGTTCGTCTTTCATCTGAACAACATGACCGCTCCATCTTAGTTGGTTCTTGATGAAGCAGGCCTCAATGCTTGTTGTATTTGCTTCATTTAGCATGCTGACGTTGGTTCTTCTATCTTCCCAACTAATATTTAAGATGTTTCGAAGACAGCGTTGATGGAACTTTTCAAGTGCCTTCAGATGTCATCAGTATGTTATCCAGGTTTCTGATGCATACAGAAGTGTTGGGATCACCACTGCTTTGTACACTAATATTTTGGTGTCTGTTCAGATGTCACAATCATGATAGTCTCTTGTTCGGAGACATCTAAAAGCTGTTCCAGTGCATTTAAGACCATATTGGATCTTGTCATTAAGGTCAACATTGGAGGAGAGGTTACTTCCAAGCTACGGAAAGTGGTCCAGGGTTGTTTTGCCAAGTTGAATTGATGGTTCTATTCGATTTGTCTCAGTTGGTGATGATTGGTAGATGATCTGAGTCTTCTTGGAATTGATGGTAAGTCCAAGTTTCATGTATGCTCGGTTGAAGGCAGTCAGAATCTGTTGTAGGTGGTTTTCTGAGAGAGCTGCAACACTGTTGTCATCTGCATATTGGAACTCAATGAGGGAACTTGTGGATGTCTTTGTTTTGGACTTGAGACGGGCAAGATTGAAAAGTCTGCCATCTGTTCTGTAGACAATTTTGATTCCTGGGGGTAGGTCGTCCTTGATGATGTGGATGATTGTCGCAATGACGATGGTGAACAAAGTTGGGGCAATCACGCATCCCTGTTTTACTCCTGATTTAACTTGAAAAGACTCACAGTTACTGTTGCTGACCACGACTGTGGCAAGCATGCCATCATGGAGGAGTCTCAGGATTCAAATGTACTTTTCAGGGCATCCATAGGTGGATAGGACATCCCATAGGAGTTCCCTTGATACCGAGTCAAAGGTTTTGGTGAGGTCAATGACTACCATGAACAAAGGTTGAAGTTGTTCATGACATTTTTCTTGTAGTTGTCCCATTGTGAAGATCATGACAACTGCTCCATGTGATGGTCTAAAACCGACTTGTGTCTCCGGAAGGATCTTCTCAGCTAAAGGCTTGAGCTGGTTGTTCATGATGCGGTGAGGATCTTTCCTGCTGTTGCTTACAGGGAAGTTCCACGATAGTTTCCGCATTTGGATCAATCGCCTTTCCTTTTGTAGATGGTAACGATTGCTGAGTCTCTAAAGTTTGCTAATACGTCCTCATTTATCCAGATCTTGATGAGAAGTTGATGCAGTTGGTAATGAAGCGGGTTTTACCTCCAATTTTGTATACCTCGGCTGGTATTCCATCGAGTCCAGTGGCCTTGTTGTTTTTCAAGGTTTTAATGGCTTCCTTGACTTCTTCAAGTGTTGGTATTTTGCTTAGGGAGTCGTCAACGGGATGTTTTGGAATGTTGTTAATCACATTCCTGTCAAATGTGATGGTTTGATTTAGAAGATCTTCAAAGTGCTCCCTCACAGATTTTCTAAATCCTCAAACATAGTAGCAAACTGCAGAGTACAGCTCAGCCAAACTTTGTACTCAAGTCACAAGGGACCAGAGCAGGAAAAGATCTCTTTAACAGAAAAATTTCTGTGGCTACATGCCAGGTTCATTAATATGTTCCCCACAATCAGATTTCTCCTCTTAAATTTCCTGTGGCACAGCAGTTAGCACTGCTGCCTCACAGTTCCAGAGACTTAGTTCAACCCTACCCTGACCTTCAACACTCTGCATGTGGAGTTTACTTCCATTTCCTACCATATCACAAAGAAAGGCAGGTTGATGGGCTAACTGACTGCTGTAAATTGGAGTTGGGTGGCAGGCAACAAAAGATGGGGAGTGAGCGTGAATGTGAGATGGAAAATAGTATTAGATGTGGAGGGAGGGGTTAATAATGGTTCAGATACCTGTCTCTTTCAGAGCACCGAGTGCAGGATTGGGGATGTTATGTTGAAGTTATATACAATATTGGTGAGGCCAAATTTGGAATATGATATGCAGTTCTGGTCACCTACCTACAGGAAAGATAAAGAGTGGAGAGAAAATTTATGAGAAATTTGCCAGAACCTTGGGGACATGAGTTAGAGAAAGTTTAAATGTTAGGACTTTATTCCCTGGAGCGTGGGGGAATGAGGGGCGATTTAAACATAGAAATATAGAAAACCTACAGCACAATACAGGCCCTTCAGCCCACAAAGTTGTGCTGAACATGTCCCTACCTTAGAAATTACTAGGCTTACCTATGGCCCTCTATTTTTCCAAGCTCCATGTTCGTATCCAAAAGTCTTTTAAAAGACCCTATTGTATCCACCTCCACGGCCGTTGCCGGCAGCCCTTTCCACGCACTCACCACTCTCTGAGTAAAAACTTACCCCTGACATCTCCTCTGTACCTACCCCGCAGCACCCTAAACCTGTGTCCTCTTGTGGCAACCCTAGGGAAAAACCTCTGACTACCCACACAATCATCATCTTTTACACCTCTATCAGGTCACCTCTCATCCTCCGTCGCTCCAAGGAGAAAAGGCCGAGTTCACTCAACCTATTCTCATAATGCATACTCCCCAATCCAGGCAACATCCTTGTAAGTCTCCTCTGCACCCTTTCTACGGCTTCCACATCCTTCCTGTAGTGAGACAACCAGAACTGAGCACAGTACTCCAAGTGCGGTCTGACCAGGGTCCTGTATAGCTGCAACATTACCTTTCGGCTTCTAAATTCAATTCCACAATTGATGAAGGCCAATACACTGTATGCCTTCTTAACCACAGAGTCAACCTGCGCAGCTGCTTTGAGCATCCTATGGACTCGGACCCCAAGATCCCTCTGATCCTCCACACTGCCAAGAGTCTTACCATTAATGCTATACCTTGCCATCATATTTGACCTACCAAAATGAACCACTTCACACTTATCTGGGCTGAACTCCATCTGCCACTTCTCAGCCCAGTTTTGCATCCTATCAATGTCCCTTTCCAACCTCTGACAGCCCTCCACACTATCCACAACACCCCCAACCTTTGTGTCATCAGCAAATTTACAAACCCATCTCTCCACTTCCTCATCCAAGTCATTTATAAAAATCATGAAGAGTAAGGGTCCCAAAACAGATCTCTGAGGCACACACTGGTGACCGACCTCCATGCAGAATATGACCCATCTACAACCACTCTTTGCCTTCTGTAGGCAAGCCAGTTCTAGATCCACATAGCAATATCCCTTTGGATCCCATGCCTCCTTACTTTCTCAATAAGCCTTGCATGGTGTACCTTATCAAATGCCTTGCTGACATCCATATACTCTACTTTCATCAATGTGTTTAGTCACATCCTCAAAAAATTCAATCAGGCTCGTAAGGCACGACCTGCCTTTTACAAAGCCATGCTGACTATTCCTAATCATATTATACCTCTCCAAATGTTCATAAATCCTGCCTCTCAGGATCTTTTCCATCAACTTACCAACCACTAAATAAGACTCACTGGTATATAATTTCCTGGGCTATCTCTACTCCTTTTCTTGAATAAGATAGAATAAGATTTCTTGAATAAGATTTTTAGAGGTATGCAATTATGAGGGATACAGTCTGAGGGATTGCAAGCAAACTTTTTCCACTGACACTGACACTCAAGGTTTTGGATGAAAGGTGAAATACTTAAGGCAACCTGAGGGTGTACATCTCTCAGAGGATGGTGTAAGTGTGCAATGAACTGCCAGCACAACTGCTAGATATGGGTTCGATTGCAGCTTTTAAGTTTGTATAGTTACATGGCTGTGAGGGGTATGGAACACTATGGTCCAGGTACAGGGCAAAGGGATGTGGTAGAATAACAAATTGGCACAGATTAAATGGGCTGAAAGGCCTGTTTCTTTGCTGTGGTCCTATATGAGTCTATTATACCCATGTCAGCAAAATATACCTCCTGGAATTCTTTTCATTCACACTCAACATGACATTTCCTGACATGTTGTCATTTAAAAAGTAGTCAAAATTTCTGCTCCTTCTATTTAATTAGTAACCTCAAATTTTTCCACATATACAGCATTGTTGCCACCTCTTGGGAGATCCACATCATCTCGAAGGTTCCCTGAACCCAAAATCACTGAATTTTGTGTCACTTTTGCACTTTCTAGCCAAGTTATGGTGAATTTACAAAGATTGGGAGGAATATTGAACTAGAGGCAGCTACAGGGATCATTTGAGTTGTTGGAACAAGAGTAGGCTATCAGGAGAATGCCAGGGAGGGGTGAAAGAGCCAGAGGAAGTTGTAGAAATGGGATGGGAGTGCTGGAGGAGAGATAGCTTGAGATGTATTGACAGATGAGGCTGATGAGGTTGCTGTAAGGACTGAAGGGGTTACAGGGTTGGGCAGGAGTGTAAAGTCTCAGGTGTGTTACAGTGAGAAAGAGGAGTGTGGGATGGAAAGGAGATGGGGCAAGAAGAGGTTTGCAGAGATAGAGATGGTGGAGGGGTTAAAATGAAAGCTGTAGAGGCTGGTAGGAGGGATGAGAATAAGGTACTGGAGTTGGCTATAGATTAGGGACTGAGGGATAGAGACAGGGGAGTACAAGCTGAAGGAGATTTTAGAGGCTGATATGGGTTCCCAATATAGGGAGAAGTGTAGGGGCTGATATGGGTTACTGATATAGGGGAAGTGTAGGGGCTGATATGGGTTACTGATATAGGGGAAGTGTAGGGGCTGATATGGGTTACTGATATAGGGAAGTGTAGGGGTTGACATGGGTTACTGATATAGGGGAAGTGCAGGGGCTGATATGGGTTACTGATATAGGGGAAGTGTAGGGGCTGATATGGGTTACTGATATAGGGGAAGTGTAGGGGCTGATATGGGTTACTGATATAGGGGAAGTGCAGGGGCTGATATGGGTTATTGATATAGGGGAAGTGCAGAGGCTGATATGGGTTACTGATATGGGGGCAGTGTAGGGGCTGATATGGGTTACTGATATGGGGGCAGTGTAGGGGCTGATATGGGTTACTGATATAGGGGAAGTGTAGGGGCTGATATGGGTTACTGATATAGGGGAAGTGCAGGGGCTGATATAGGTTATTGATATAGGGGAAGTGCAGAGGCTGATATGGGTTACTGATATGGGGGCAGTGTAGGGGCTGATATGGGTTACTGATATGGGGGCAGTGTAGGGGCTGATATGGGTTACTGATATAGGGGAAGTGTAGGGGCTGATATGGGTTACTGATAGGGAGATGTGTAGAGGCTGATATGGGTTACTGATATAGGGGAAGTGTAGGGGCTGATATGGGTTACTGATATAGGGGAAGTGTAGGGGCTGATATGGGTTACTGATATAGGGGAAGTGCAGGGGCTGATATGGGTTATTGATATAGGGGAAGTGTAGGGGCTGATATGGGTTACTGATATAGGGGAAGTGTAGGGGTTGATATGGGTTACTGATATAGGGAAGTGTAGGGGTTGACATGGGTTACTGATATAGGGGAAGTGCAGGGGCTGATATGGGTTACTGATATAGGGGAAGTGTAGGGGCTGATATGGGTTACTGATATAGGGGAAGTGTAGGGGCTGATATGGGTTACTGATATAGGGGAAGTGCAGGGGCTGATATAGGTTATTGATATAGGGGAAGTGCAGAGGCTGATATGGGTTACTGATATGGGGGCAGTGTAGGGGCTGATATGGGTTACTGATATGGGGGCAGTGTAGGGGCTGATATGGGTTACTGATATAGGGGAAATGTAGGGGCTGATATGGGTTACTGATAAGGAGATGTGTAGAGGCTGATATGGGTTACTGATAGTGGGGAAGTGTAGGGGCTGATATGGGTTACTGATATAGGGGAAGTGTAGGGGCTGATATGGGTTACTGATATGGGGGCAGTGTAGGGGCTGATATGGGTTACTGATATAGGGGAAGTGTAGGGGCTGATATGGGTTACTGATAGGGAGATGTGTAGAGGCTGATATGGGTTACTGATATAGGGGAAGTGTAGGGGCTGATATGGGTTACTGATATAGGGGAAGTGTAGGGGCTGATATGGGTTACTGATATAGGGGAAGTGTAGGGGCTGATATGGGTTACTGATAGGGAGATGTGTAGAGGCTGATATGGGTTACTGATATAGGGGAAGTGTAGGGGCTGATATGGGTTACTGATATGGGGGAAGTGTAGGGGCTGATATGGGTTACTGATAGGGAGATGTGTAGAGGCTGATATGGGTTACTGATATAGGGGAAGTGCAGGGGCTGATATGGGTTACTGATATAGGGGAAGTGTAGGGGCTGATATGGGTTACTGATAGTGGGGAAGTGTAGAGGCTGATATGGGTTACTGATATAGGGGAAGTGTAGGGGCTGATATGGGTTACTGATAGGGAGATGTGTAGAGGCTGATATGGGTTACTGATATAGGGGAAGTGTAGGGGCTGATATGGGTTACTGATAGTGGGGAAGTGTAGAGGCTGATATGGGTTACTGATATAGGGGAAGTGTAGGGGCTGATATGGGTTACTGATAGGGAGATGTGTAGAGGCTGATATGGGTTACTGATATAGGGGAAGTGTAGGGGCTGATATGGGTTACTGATATGGGGGCAGTGTAGGGGCTGATATGGGTTACTGATATAGGGGAAGTGTAGGGGCTGATATGTGTTACTGATAGGGAGATGTGTAGAGGCTGATATGGGTTACTGATATAGGGGAAGTGTAGGGGCTGATATGGGTTACTGATATAGGGGAAGTGTAGGGGCTGATATGGGTTACTGATAGGGAGATGTGTAGAGGCTGATATGGGTTACTGATAGGGAGATGTGTAGGGGTTGATATGGGTTACTGATATAGGGGATGTGCAGAGGTTGATATGGGTTACTGATATAGGGGAAGTGCAGAGGCTGATATGGGTTACTGAAATAGGGAAGTGTAGGGGCTGATATGGGTTACTGATAGGGAGATGTGTAGAGGCTGATATGGGTTACTGATATAGGGGAAATGTAGGGGCTGATATGGGTTACTGATAGGGAATGTGTAGAGGCTGATATGGGTTACTGATATAGGGGAAGTGCAGAGGCTGATATGGGTTACTGATATAGGGGAAGTGTAGGGGTTGATATGGGTTACTGATAGGGAGATGTGTAGGGGCTGATATGGGTTACTGATATAGGGGAAATGTAGGGGCTGATATGGGTTACTGATAGTGGGAGATGTGTAGGGGCTCATATGGGTTACTGATATAGGGGAAATGTAGGGGCTGATATGGGTTACTGATAGTGGGAGATGTGTAGGGGCTCATATGGGTTACTGATATGGGGAAGTGTAGGGGCTGATATGGGTTACTGATAGTGGGGAAGTGTAGGGGCTGATATGGGTTACTGATATAGGGGAAGTGTAGGGGCTGATATGGGTTACTGATATAGGGGAAGTGTAGGGGTTGATATGGGTTATTGATATGGGGGCAGTGTAGGGGCTGATATGGGTTACTGATATGGGGGCAGTGTAGGGGCTGATATGGGTTACTGATAGGGAGATGTGTAGGGGCTCATATGGGTTACTGATATAGGGGAAATGTAGGGGCTGATATGGGTTACTGATAGGGAGATGTGTAGAGGCTGATATGGGTTACTGATATAGGGGAAGTGTAGGGGTTGATATGGGTTACTGATAGGGAGATGTGTAGGGGCTGATATGGGTTACTGATATAGGGGCAGTGTAGGGGCTGATATGGGTTACTGATATGGGGGCAGTGTAGGGGCTGATATGGGTTACTGATAGGGAGATGTGTAGAGGCTGATATGGGTTACTGATAGGGAGATGTGTAGAGGCTGATATGGGTTACTGATATAGGGGCAGTGTAGGGGCTGATATGGGTTACTGATATGGGGGCAGTGTAGGGGCTGATATGGGTTACTGATATGGGGGCAGTGTAGGGGCTGATATGGGTTACTGATAGGGAGATGTGTAGGGGCTCATATGGGTTATTGATATAGGGGAAATGTAGGGGCTGATATGGGTTACTGATAGGGAGATGTGTAGAGGCTGATATGGGTTACTGATATAGGGGAAATGTAGGGGCTGATATGGGTTACTGATATAGGGGAAGTGTAGAGGCTGATATGGGTTACTGATATAGGGGAAATGTAGGGGCTGATATGGGTTACTGATAGGGAGATGTGTGGAGGCTGATATGGGTTACTGATATAGGGGAAGTGTAGGGGTTGATATGGGTTACTGATAGGGAGATGTGTAGGGGCTGATATGGGTTACTGATAGTGGGGGCAGTGTAGGGGCTGATATGGGTTACTGATATAGGGGAAATGTAGGGGCTGATATGGGTTATTGATATAGGGGAAGTGCAGAGGCTGATATGGGTTACTGATATAGGGGAAGTGTAGGGGTTGATATGGGTTACTGATAGGGAGATGTGTAGGGGCTGATATGGGTTACTGATATAGGGGAAGTGTAGGGGTTGATATGGGTTACTGATATAGGGGAAGTGTAGGGGCTGATATGGGTTACTGATAGGGAGATGTGTAGGGGCTGATATGGGTTACTGATAGGGAGATGTGTAGAGGCTGATATGGGTTACTGATATAGGGGAAGTGCAGAGGCTGATATGGGTTACTGATATAGGGGAAGTGTAGGGGTTGATATGGGTTACTGATAGGGAGATGTGTAGGGGCTGATATGGGTTACTGATATAGGGGAAATGTAGGGGCTGATATGTGTTACTGATAGTGGGAGATGTGTAGGGGCTCATATGGGTTACTGATATAGGGGAAATGTAGGGGCTGATATGGGTTACTGATAGTGGGAGATGTGTAGGGGCTCATATGGGTTACTGATATAGGGGAAGTGTAGGGGCTGATATGGGTTACTGATAGTGGGGAAGTGTAGGGGCTGATATGGGTTACTGATATAGGGGAAGTGTAGGGGCTGATATGGGTTACTGATATAGGGGAAGTGTAGGGGTTGATATGGGCTATTGATATGGGGGCAGTGTAGGGGCTGATATGGGTTACTGATATGGGGGCAGTGTAGGGGCTGATATGGGTTACTGATAGGGAGATGTGTAGGGGCTCATATGGGTTACTGATATAGGGGAAATGTAGGGGCTGATATGGGTTACTGATAGGGAGATGTGTAGAGGCTGATATGGGTTACTGATATAGGGGAAGTGTAGGGGTTGATATGGGTTACTGATAGGGAGATGTGTAGGGGCTGATATGGGTTACTGATATAGGGGCAGTGTAGGGGCTGATATGGGTTACTGATATGGGGGCAGTGTAGGGGCTGATATGGGTTACTGATAGGGAGATGTGTAGAGGCTGATATGGGTTACTGATAGGGAGATGTGTAGAGGCTGATATGGGTTACTGATATAGGGGCAGTGTAGGGGCTGATATGGGTTACTGATATGGGGGCAGTGTAGGGGCTGATATGGGTTACTGATATGGGGGCAGTGTAGGGGCTGATATGGGTTACTGATAGGGAGATGTGTAGGGGCTCATATGGGTTATTGATATAGGGGAAATGTAGGGGCTGATATGGGTTACTGATAGGGAGATGTGTAGAGGCTGATATGGGTTACTGATATAGGGGAAATGTAGGGGCTGATATGGGTTACTGATATAGGGGAAGTGTAGAGGCTGATATGGGTTACTGATATAGGGGAAATGTAGGGGCTGATATGGGTTACTGATAGGGAGATGTGTGGAGGCTGATATGGGTTACTGATATAGGGGAAGTGTAGGGGTTGATATGGGTTACTGATAGGGAGATGTGTAGGGGCTGATATGGGTTACTGATAGTGGGGGCAGTGTAGGGGCTGATATGGGTTACTGATATAGGGGAAATGTAGGGGCTGATATGGGTTATTGATATAGGGGAAGTGCAGAGGCTGATATGGGTTACTGATATAGGGGAAGTGTAGGGGTTGATATGGGTTACTGATAGGGAGATGTGTAGGGGCTGATATGGGTTACTGATATAGGGGAAGTGTAGGGGTTGATATGGGTTACTGATATAGGGGAAGTGTAGGGGCTGATATGGGTTACTGATAGGGAGATGTGTAGAGGCTGATATGGGTTACTGATATAGGGGAAGTGTAGAGGCTGATATGGGTTACTGATAGGGAGATGTGTAGGGGCTGATATGGGTTACTGATAGGGAGATGTGTAGGGGCTGATATGGGTTACTGATATGGGGGCAGTGTAGGGGCTGATATGGGTTACTGATATGAGGGCAGTGTAGGGGCTGATATGGGTTACTGATATAGGGGAAGTGTAGGGGTTGATATGGGTTACTGATATGGGGGCAGTGTAGGGGCTGATATGGGTTACTGATATGGGGGCAGTGTAGGGGCTGATATGGGTTACTGATATAGGGGAAGTGTAGGGGTTGATATGGGTTACTGATAGGGAGATGTGTAGGGGCTCATATGGGTTACTGATATTGGGAGATGTGTAAGGGCTGGAGGGGAGATTACAGAATTAAGAAGGGATGTAGGGGCCGGAGGTTTTAGAGTGATGGAAAGGAGTGTAGGGGTCAATGGGGGTCATAGAGATGGGGAGGGTGCAAAGGTCAGAGGGGGCAACAGAGATTGTGAGGGGGGGGCTGGAGGGGGGTGTCAGAGAGACAGAGAGAGGTGTAGGGGCCAGATGTGGCAACAGAGGTTGTGAGGAGTATAGTGGCTGGAGGACAGGCAAAGGAGTTTGTAGAAACTCAAAATAAGAATGAGGAATGTTTTGCCATGACAGCCATGTGGGTCGTGAACTGATTGCTTTGATGTGTACCTGGAATGGAGGGTATTGAGATATCTCACTCAGGCAGGCCCTCAATAAATGACCTTATGTGTCTGTTTTTCATCACGGCGCTGCCCCTTAAACCATGTGCAGAGCCTCCTATGTTGAAATTGTAAGTGGCCACAGTCTCTTAATCAAGCAACAGCACAGTGGAAACACTCAACAGGACAGGCAGCATCTGGAGAGAGAAATCAAACTAACATTAGAGATAAATGATACTTCATTAGAACTATGTTTATCTCGCTGATATGGGTTGAGGAAAGAGGACCAGGTCGAGACAACAGAGACTTATGGAGAAGAGGAGTTCGGTGGGTAATAAAATGGACGAGTTCACGGCGCTAGCCTGGCGTCAGAGAACATTTCAGGAGTGCAGTGTTATGTGTTTCACTGGAACGGGGCTGCACGACGTCCAGACCGTTCGGGTTGACTGGAAGTGCACTGGCAGCAGTAAGCATAAAGTAGTTGGGTACTTACTGTTCTGGTTAACAACAGATGGTGCAATCCGGGTCATATTACAATCGAGGAACATGTTTGTAGACCTTATATTGAACTTTTTACAGTTGGACTTCGGCCATATTCCACCGAGATACAACACTGGGAGGTCGTTCCTGCCTGTGGCCATTGAACTTGCAGCTCCTCCTGTGGAGGGTCAGACACCCTGAGCCAATAGACTGGTCCTGGACTTATTTTCCATCTGGCACAGTTTGCATTTTGTTATTTGATTGTTTGTGGTTTTTGTATTGCTATACTTATGCTCTGTTCTTGGTTGGTGCAGCTGTAACAAAACCCAATTTCCCTTGGGATCAATAAAGTATATGTATCTATCTATCTCTCCATCTACCGCTGCTGCCTTACCTGCTGCAGGTGTTTTTTTTTTGCTTTTTTGAAGATGCTTCTTGTGTGGGTATGATCCACTTTCCCATCTTGTTTTCTGTCCACTTCCTCAGACGGAAGTATCGTTGCTGATTAACCGGCCTCTGAAAACTTGCACTCGTTTCCTCAATAACACTTTATTTACTTGTGCACAAGCAGAACGGTGTGGCACTGCACCGTTCCAAAGTTTGAACAGACAAATACCATTTTTATACAGAATAGACTAGCAGTTACAGATTTTGACCAATTGGTAACCTTGCTTATGTTTGGGTTCTTTACTTACAAGATCAATTGCCATTTGCAATACAGTCAATAGAAACTACAAGCTACCAAACAATGATATTTCAAAGCTAGTAAAGTAATAGTTGATGCATGTCTCCTGCATCCCTCTGTTACATTCTTATCTTGTCTCCATATGCCAAATGGCTCCAGTCCCCTGTTGCACAAAACGAAGCAACGAAGCTCTGCTCTTCAATGATAGTTCTTCAAAGACCTGTCTTGCCTGAACATTATCTAAACCCTTGCCCTGTTGCAACATCCATACTCGGGCTAGAAGGGGTGACTCCTTGGTTCTGTTTGCTACATCGGGGAGTGAGTAGAGCAGCCTGTTAGCTAAGAGAAGCTGTGGGTGAGGTTGAGTTGAGTCTGATTGCTTGTTCATTCTCTCCATATGGAGAGGTGATACACACAATAGATCCTCAGCAAACTTAATCTTCATTTTAAAGCCAGCATGAAAAGATTTCCTTTCACTAGAGAAGGTTCTGGATTTAGAGGCAGTATCCTTCAAAGAAAGGAACTCCACTTATTGGCGGCTGGAGAAGCAGAGGCAGTCTTATTGAAGTACAAGATTCTTCAATGCCAAGAGTTGTCTCCACTCATGGGAGAATCCGGAACCAAATGGAATGACTTCTAAAGGCAGAGGAACCCACCACACAGAAAGGAGGTGGAAGATATACTCTCAGAGGTAGCAAACCATGGGCTACAGAGAATTGTGGGGAAAGAATCTGTGTGTGAAGTTGGAGAGAGATTTCTAATCAAGGGAAGGGAAGCAAAGGATTGTAGGGACAGACCACAAGAACACACGGGCAGGACTAGGTCACCTGACTGCTAAAGCCCATCAATATGATCACAACGGATCTAATCCAGGTTTCAACTTTAGACTCACCCTCAATTCAATAGAAAGGACAGGGAAATGGAGAAGAAACATTGAATCATCTCTGATCTATTAAATGGAGAAGCAGGAGTCAGGGGCTGAATGGCCTTTCATTTTTCTACTTCCTATAATCTCATCCTCTTGGGAAGTGAATGGGTTAAGAAATTCCAAATTGGAAATCTTTATTGGATTTAACAATGATATTTATTGTTGGGTGTCCTGCCCTGTAATTTAAATCACCAGGCCTGTCCCTCTGACACAGCCAAGCAGCAGCAGCCCCCTATCCTTTTACAACTACCCGCCCACTTCGAACCCTCAGCAACTCCACTTCTCCATGCAACACCCCTCCCTCTCGTGGACCAGTGTTATTCAGGTGTGAAGAACAGAGGCTCCAAGCCCCAGAAACATGATGGGGGAGCGGTGCATAAAAGATCATGAGCTCAGTGAGTGGGAGCTGAGCCTGCCAATCTGGCCAAGTGGCAGCTTGAAAAGAATGAAGCCAGGCGTCTCTCTACTAAACCAAATCTGTCACTCAGATTGCCAGTCAATCGTTTTTTTTCTGGACCTTATTGCTCCTCTTTGCGATGGATACTGGTGTGCCCCTCAGTGACCCCTCGCCTCACTGGAATCTGATTGAGGCGTACTCTGTGGTCTCAATCTTGGGGACCATTGTATCTCTGCAGGGCAGCTCTTGGAGCTGGGCGTAGAGAGGGCCCTCGTGTCTGGTGGGCTCTCCCTGTCCGATATTCCTTCCTGCTGGTACTTTAGTGTAGCCCTGTGCAGCTGCGTGCTCTGTGTCCTGGAAATGGAAAACAATCCTAATGATTCACTGGGGCAGAAAGTGCAACGCACTGTATAAAATTGTGCGTGATAATATGAATCGGTAGTCCACTCTGTCTAAGGTATTTTCTTTGTTTCTGTCCCTCTCTATCTCATCAAGGCTGATTGCAGGTCGGTGGGACTAGGTGAGAGTAAGAGTTCAGCACGGACTAGAAGGGCCGAGATGGCCTGTTTCTGTGCTGTAATTGTTATAAGGTGAAATGGTTACTCCCACTTGGTCTCTGCTTCATTTATCTCCCTCACTGTTTCTGTCACTCTCACTTATTTTCTCCCTGTTTCTTTCTCTCATTCCATCTCTCTCCTCTCTTTCTTTGAGGAATATTTATATTTTTACCTGTCACCAGTTACTCTTTCTCTCACTGCTTCTCCCCCATCCCCCAACCCCCACCCCTCCCCACACACTCTTAGTGCTTGCTTCCTTTCTCTCTCCCCACCCCCTACTCTCTTCCCTGTCTTTGATTCTGTGGGTTGTGGGTTGTGGGTTCCAGCTGCACTGTAAAAATGAGCCCAGCCAGTCAGCTGTTTATGTGCTGAGCATTATTCACAGCAGCCAGTTTTGACACTGTGAACGTTCCCAGGCAGCATGGTAATGCTGACATCTGTAATTTCAGGAATGGTTGTGAGGGACAAATTTTAGACTCAGGACTCTGCAGAGAAGGTACCTGCTCCTCTTTGACAGGGCAAAGGATTCACTGGTGAATATTTTGTTCAACAAGTAGGTCTGATAGTAAAGCAACCCCTCCACTCCCTCACCCTCCTACAATACAACACTCTCTCCATCCCTTCCCTCCTAAAGTGCAGTACTCCCTTGCAATAGGAATGGGAATGTCAGCAAATGGTAACAATGGCACATTCCTCTCTCTTGCTATGGGAGACACAGAGACAGCAAGTCACAACTAATCATGGCACAGTGGTGCTGCGAAGACAGTGATCCAAGCCTCTGGCTGTATCTGTACCATTTGCTGTTGACATTCTCCCTGTCATCGCTTGAGATCGCCCGCCGCCACCCCCCCCCCAGGTGTCCGGTTTCCTCCCACATCTCTAAGATGTGAGGGTCAGTGAGTTAATCCGCCCCTAGTTTATGGGTGGGTAGTATAATCTGGAGGGAGTTAATGGAAAATCATGGAGAAGAGGTTACAAGGAGAATTAGTAAGGGGATGGGATGGAGTGAGCTGTCATCGATTCAACGGACTGAATGGCCTCCCATGTCATAAGGAAGTGGAAGATGGAAGTCCCATGCTGCAGACTGGTGGGTTTCCAACTGGGAATATAAAGTATACTGAGGAATGCTTCTGGATAAGTAGAAGAGTTCCTGTACCTGATGAATCCCAAAGGGAGGACTATAGATGACTGTAGACTCCTTGATCTCTGGTGCCCTCTTTTCTTCTCTCCTGGAATAACAGAGTATCACACTGAGTTTAGTACACATCAGATTATTGGTACCACCCATACACAGACTCAAGCCTCATATAATGATTGCCAGATTATCTGTTCACAGTTATAGAATGACAAGGCACAGTAGGAGCCTTCAGCCTCTTGTCCCTCACTCCCCTTTCTTCTTCCTTGTGCGGTTATTCAACTTCTCTTTAACCTCATTCTGTTCTGCTTTTCCTCAACATCTGTGTGGGATTGAATGCCACTTCCCTGCTGCTCTCTGAATGAAGATATTTCCCCTGAATTCCTCAGTGATTGTCTTGCCTCAGTGGCCCCTGGTCCTAGTTTCCCACAGCAAAACACCTTCACGTCAAATCCTCAGTCTGATTACCCAGAGAATGGGAACCAGCCCAATTTGTCCTGATAACTGTAGCTTCTCATTCCCAGTACATATCAATGTTGTGAAGTTAAGTCAAAGAGAAAGATGTCCAGTTATTTTCTTACATCTCTGGTGGAGACCTGCTTATCAAGGCAATAGGGTGTGAAATCACAGGGTTACCAGTGAATTCTAGCTTAGAACATAGTACTAAGCTCTTTGACCCTCAATGTTGTGCCAACCTTTTAACTTACTCTAAGATCAATCAAATCCTTTCCTCCCACATAGCCCTCCAATTTTTCATTCATGTACCTAAAAGTTTCTTAATGTATCTGCCTCTACCACCATCCCTAGCAGTGCATTCCATGCACCCACACTCCCTGTGACATCCCCTTACACTTTTCTCCAATCATCTTAAAGTTATAGCCCCTCATATTAGCCATGTCCATCTTGGGAAAAATCTGGATGTCCACTCTATTTATGCCTTTCATCATCCTGTACACCTCTATCAATTTACCTTCCACCCTCCTTCACTCCAAAGAAAAAAGCCCAAACTCATTGAGCCTTTCCTTGTTAGACATTCCAGGCAACATTCAAGTAACCCTCTTGAAACTCTGGCTTACCCACATCTTTCACCTCAATGTGAGCAATGGAGGCTTTACACTAATTAATGGGCATACTAGAACCACTTAACAGCAGCTGGCCTTAATAGACGCAGTTGTGTTTTAAAGGGCTATCTGAAATAAGGATTATTTTAAATAAGTTGATTCACACTCACTTTTGGATGTACCTGTAGATGAAAAATCCAGCCAGTGCAATGCAGAAAATGATCCCTACTGTGATCAACACTTTTTTCCAGATAGTAGCACTCTCATCTGTAAAAACAGCCAGAAGACCAGTTTCAGTGTGGTGTCGCTGGGTATCTCCCAGAACAAACCAATGGTCAATGTCTACCAACGTGGGGTAACAATTCCATTTCCCTAGCTGAGTGGCTCACAGGAGCAATGACAAACAAACAGTGTTGGAGTGAGGTTGAAATCACTTGTTGGCCAGACTGGGTAAGACCAACAAACCAACTTCCCAACTTTCCTGATGGCATATCAGTGTCACACGTAAACTCTTAGCCACCGTTAACGATGTCATCTGCATTGGTACCATGCCATCACCCTTTGTGTGGTACCACCTCACAATAGATTGTCCTGTAGTAGAGGACTACACAAGAGGGTGGCCTGTAATGAAGGACTACACACGAGGATGGCCTGTAAAGAAGGAGGACTACACACTAGATGGCCAGTAATGGAGGACTACCCATTAAGGTGGCCTGTAATGGAGGACTACACACTGGGCTGACCTGTAATCAGAGAGGGCTACACACTAGTGTAGCCTGTAATGAAGGAGTGCTACACACGAGGATGGCCTGTAGTGAAGGAGGACTCCACACTAGGATGGCCTGTAATGAAGCAGTACTACACCCTAAGATGACCTGTAATGAAGGAGGACTACACCCTAGGATGGCCTGTAATGAAGGAGGACTACACACTAGAATGACCCGTAATGAAGGAGGACTACACACTAGAATGACCTGTAATGAAACATAGAAACATAGAAAATAGGTGCAGGAGTAGGCCATTCAGCCCTTCGAGCCTGCACCGCCATTTATTATGATCATGGCTGATCATCCAACTCAGGACCCCGCCCCAGCCTTCCCTCCATACCCCCTGACCCCTGTAGCCACAAGGGCCATATCTAACTCCCTCTTAAATATAGCCAATGAACTGGCCTCAACTGTTTCCTGTCGCAGAGAATTCCACAGATTCACCACTCTCTGTGTGAAGAAGTTTTTCCTAATCTCGGTCCTAAAAGGCTTCCCCTCTATCCTCAAACTGTGGCCCCTCGTTCTGAACTTCCCCAACATCGGGAACAATCTTCCTGCATCTAGCCTGTCCAATCCCTTTAGGATCTTATACGTTTCAATCAGATCCCCCCTCAATCTTCTAAATTCCAACGAGTACAAGCCCAGTTCATCCAGTCTTTCTTCATATGAAAGTCCTGCCATCCCAGGAATCAATCTGGTGAACCTTCTTTGTACTCCCTCTATGGCAAAGATGTCTTTCCTCAGATTAGGGGACCAAAACTGCACACAATACTCCAGGTGTGGTCTCACCAAGGCCTTGTACAACTGCAGTAGTACCTCCCTGCTCCTGTACTCCAATCCTCTCGCTATAAATGCCAGCATACCATTCGCCTTTTTCACCGCCTGCTGTACCTGCATGCCCACTTTCAATGACTGGTGTATAATGACACCCAGGTCTCGTTGCACCTCCCCTTTTCCTAATCGGCCACCATTCAGATAATAATCTGTTTTCCTATTTTTGCCACCAAAGGTGATAACTTCACATTTATCCACATTAAATTGCATCTGCCATGAATTTGCCCACTCACCCAACCTATCCAAGTCACCCTGCATCCTCTTAGCATCCTCCTCACAGCTAACACTGCCACCTAGCTTCGTGTCATCCGCAAACTTGGAGATGCTGCATTTAATTCCCTCATCCAAGTCATTAATATATATTGTAAACAACTGGGGTCCCAGCACTGAGCCTTGCGGTACCCCACTAGTCACCGCCTGCCATTCTGAAAAGGTCCTGTTTATTCCCACTCTTTGCTTCCTGTCTGCTAACCAATTCTCCACCCACACCAATACCTTACCCCCAATACCGTGTGCTTTAAGTTTGCATACTAATCTCCTGTGTGGGACCTTGTCAAAAGCCTTTTGAAAATCCAAATATACCACATCCACTGGTTCTCCCCTATCCATTCTGCTAGTTACATCCTCAAAAAATTCTATGAGATTCGTCAGACATGATTTTCCTTTCACAAATCCATGCTGACTTTGTCCGATCATTTCACCGCTTTCCAAATGTGCTGTTATCACATCCTTGATAACTGACTCCAGCAGTTTCCCCACCACCGACGATAGGCTAACCGGTCTATAATTCTCCGGTTTCTCTCTCCCTCCTTTTTTAATGAAGGAGGACTACACACTAGGATGGCCTGTATTGGAGGACTACACACTAGGCTGGCCTGTAATGAAGGAGGGCTACACACTAGAATGACCTGTAATGGAGGACTACTCATGAGGATAACCTAAAATGAAATACTAACATGCTATGATGATCTGTAATGATGGAGGATGCCACATTGGGATGGTCTGTAATGAAGGAGGGCTATACATTAGGCTGTCCTGTATGGAGGACTAAACACCAGGATGGCCTGTAATGAAGCAATACTACCCACTTGGCTGTCCTGTAATGGATTATACACTAGGATGGTCTGTAATGAAGGAGGACTACACACTAGGATGACCTACAATGATGCAATACTACACACTAGAATGACCTGTAATGGACGACTATGCATGAGGATGTACTGAAATGAAGGACTACATATTTGGATGGCCTGTAATGAAGGAATACTACACACTAGAATGACTTGAAATGGTGGGCTACGCAACACAATGGCCTGTAATGAAAGACCACACACTAAGTTGGCTTCTAATGAAGGACTACACATGAAGGCGGTCCGCATTGGAGGATTACACACTAGTATGGCCTGTAATGGAGGAATAGACATGTACTGGAGGAATACACACTAGGACGGCCTGTAATGAAAGAGGTCTATCCACAAGGATGGCCTGCAGTGGAGGACTACACACTAGGCTGACCTGTAATGGAGGACTGCACACTAGGCTGGCTTGTAATGAAGGACTACATACTATGACAGCCTGTATTGAAGGTGTACTACAAACTAGGATAGCCTGTGATGAAGGAGGACTACATGCTTGGCTAGTCTGTAATGAAGAACTACACACTATAATGGCCTGTAATGAAGGATTTCTACACACTAGGATGGCCTGTAATGAAGGAGGAGTACATAATAGGATGACCTATAATGAAGCAATACTACACACTAGGCTGGTCTCTAATGGAGGACTACACAACAGGCTGGCCTGTAATAAAAGACTGCACACTAGGCTGGCTTGTAATGGACTACACATTACGATGGCCTGTAATGAAGCACTACATACTAAGATGACCTGTGATGAATGAAGGCTACATACCTAGCTGGCCTGAATGAAGCAATGCTACGCACTAGAATGATCTGTAATTGAGGTCTGCACATGAAGATGGACTGTAATGAAGGACTACATACTAGGATGTCCAGTAATGGAGGACTACACATTAGGATGACCTGTAAAAAAAGGAGTACTACATACTAGGATGGCCTTTAATGAAGGAGGACTCCGCGCTTGTCTGGTCTATAAAGAAGAACTACACACTATAATGTCCTGTAATGAAGGAGGACTACACAATAGGATGACCTGTAATGAAGCAATACTATACACTAGGCTGTCCTCTAATGGATGAGTACACAGAAGTACAAACTTAATGAAGGACTACATACTAGGATGGCCTGTAATGGAGAACTACACACTAGGCTCTCCTATAATTAAGCAGTAGTACACACTAGGCTGGCCTCTAATGGAGGACTACACACAAGGCTGACCTGTATGGAAGTGGACTACACACTAGTTTGGTCTGTAATGAAGGACTACACACTAGGTTGGCCTGTAATGGAGGACTGCACACTAGGTTGGCCCGTAATGGAGGACAGCACACTAGGCTGGCTTGTAATGAAAGACTACACATTACAATGGCCTGTAATGAAACAGGACTACACACTAGGATGGCTTGTAATGAAGGAGGGCAACATACTAGAATGTCCTATAATAAAGGAATACTCACTAGGCCAGCATGTAATTAAGGAATACACACTAGGCCAACTTCCATGAGGAAGGCCTGTAATGAAGGAGGACTACACAGTAGAATGGACTGCAATGAAGGAGTACTATACTCTAGGCTGTGTTGTAATGGAGGACTACACACTAGGATGGTCTATAATGAAGGGCTACACACTAGGCTGGTTTTAATGAAGTACTGCACACTCGGCTGGCCTGTAATGAAAGACTACACATGCGGATAGTCTGTAATGAAGGGATACTACATAATAAGGTAGCTAGTAATAAAAGACTGTGCACAAGGACAGTCTGTGATGAAGGAGAACTGCACAATTAGCTGGTCTATTGTGAAGGGCTACACAATAGGTTGTCCTGTATTGAAGGAATTCTCACCAGGCTAGCCTGTAATGGAGGAGTACACACTAGCTTGGCCTGTAATGGGAGATGGGGGCTATGCACTAGGCTGGATTGTAATAGAGAACTACATTATAGGATGGATTGTAATAACTACACATTAGGCTGGGTTGTAATGAATCATGACTACAACTAGGATGGCCTGCAAAGGGAGACCACACACTAGGATAGCCTATAATGAAGGAGGACGACACACTCGGCTGGCCTGTAATGGACTACACATTAAGATGGTCTGTAATGAAGGCATACACAGTAGGCTGGCTCGTAGAAGCTTAGAAACATAGAAAACCTACAGCACAATACAGGCCTTTCAGCCCACACAGTTCTGCCAAACATGCCCTTACCTTAGAAATTACTAGGTTAACCCATAGCCCTCTATTTTTCTAAGCTCCATGTACCTATCCAAAAGTCTCTTAAAAGACCCTATCGTATCCGCCTCCACCACCATCGCCAGCAACCCATTCCACGTACTCACCACTCTCTGTGTAAAAAACTTAACCCTGACATCTCCTCTGTACCTACTCCCCAGCACCTTAAACCTGTGTCCTCTTGTGGCAACCATTTCAGCCCTGGGAAAAAGCCTCTGACTATCCACACAATCAATGCCTCTCATCATCTTATACACCTCTATCAGGTCACCTCTCATCCTCCGTCGCTCCAAGGAAAAAAGGCCGAGTTCACTCAACATGTTTTCGTAAGGCATGCTCCCCAATCCAGGTAACACCCTTGTAAATCTCCTCTGCACCCTTTCTATGGCTTCCACATCCTTCCTGTAGTGAGGAGACCAGAAATGAGCAAAATACTCCGAGTGGGGTCTGACCAGGGTCCTATATAGCTGCAACATTACCTCTCGGCTCATAAATTCATTTCCGCAATTAATGAAGACCTATACACCGTATGCCTTCTTAACCACAGAGTCAACCTGCGCAGCTGCTTTGAGCGTCCTGTGGACTCGAACCCCAAGATCCTTCTGATCCTCCAACCTGCCAAGAGTCTTACCATTAATACTATGTTCTGCCATCGTATTTGACCTACCAAAATGAACCACTTCACACTTATCTGGGTTGAACTCTATCTGCCACTTCTCAGCCCAGTTTTGCATCCTATCAATGTCCCACTGTAACTTCTGACAGCCGTCTACACTATCCACAACACCTCCAATCTTTGTGTCATCAGCAAACTTACTAACCCATCCCTCCATTTCCTCATCCAGGTCATTTATAAAAATCACGAAAAAAAAGGGGTCCCAGAACAGATCCCTGAGGCACACCACTGGTCACTGACCTCCATGCAGAATATGACCCGTCTACAACCACTCTTTGCCTTCTGTGGGCAAGCCAGTTCTGGACTCCAACCCTCCAATCCTCCGGAACCTCTCCGGTCGCCATTGATGATGCAAAGATCATCGCCAGAGGCTCAGCAATCTCCTCCCTCGCCTCCCACAGTAGCCTGGGGTACATCTCATCCGGTCCCAGTGACTTATCCAACTTGATGCTTTCCAAAAGCTCCAGCACATCCTCTTTCTTAATATCTACATGCTCAGGCTTTTCAGTCTGCTGCAAGTCAGCACTACAATCATCAAGATCCTTTTCCATAGTGAATACTGAAGTAAAGTATTCATTAAGTACCCCTGCTATTTCCTCCGGTTACATACACACTTTCCCACTGTCACACTTGATAGGTCCTATTCCTTCACGCCTTATGACAATAAAGTTGAATCTAATCTAATCTAACCTTATCCTCTTGCTCTTCACATACTTGTAGAATGCCTTTTCTCCTTGACTAGATTTATTACAGCGTTTGTACACCACAGTTCCTGTACCCTACCATAACTTTCCTGCCTCATTGGAACATACCTATGCAGAACTCCACACAAATATCCCCTGAACATTTGCCACATATTTTCCATACTTTTCCCTGAGAGCATCTGTTCCCAAATTAAGCTTCCAATTTCCTGCGTGATAGCCTCACAATTCCCCCACTCCAATTGAACACTTTTCTAACTTGTCTTCTCCTATCTCTCTCCAATGCTATTGTAAAGGAGATAGAATTATGATCACTATCTCCAAAATGCTCTCCCACTGAGAAATCTGACACCTGACCAGGTTAATTTTCCAATACCAAATCAAATACAGTCTCTCTGTAATGGAGGACTACACACTAGGCTGCCTTGTAATGAAGGATTTCCTGTAATGAAGGAGTACTGCACACTAGGAAGGCCTGTAATGAAGGATAACACATTATGATAGCCTGTAATGGACTACACAATAGGATGACCTATAATGAAGGAGGACTACACACTCTGCCTCGACTGGCCTGAAATGGAGGACTACACACTAGGATGGCCCGTAATGAAGGTGGTTTGCTCTCCCAAATGGAAGGTAACATGCACAAGAGAATGATTTGTAATGAGAATGTACTGTATGCTCAGGGGATTTGTAATGAAATTATGAAACAGATACCAGAAATAACAATACTGTAGAACATTATTAGGGGCAGTACAGTATCAAAGTGGTGACGACAATGCTTTACAGTTCCAGTGACCAGGGTTCTATTCCCTGTAAGGAGTTTGTATGCTCTCCCCAGGACCACATGGGTTTCTTCCAGGTGTTTCAGTCTCCTCCCACAGTCCAAAGTCTGGTTGGTAGGTTAATTGGTCATTGTGGTTGGCCGAGGGCTAAGTCACGGATTGCTAGGCAGCACAGCTTCGAGCGCCAGAAGTGCCTACTCCGCCATGCATCTCGATAAATAAATTAATTAAAGGTTGGGGAGAGTACTGAGTGAATGCTGCACTGTTAGAGGCATGGTGCTGGGGGAGCCACATTGTTTGGGGTGGGGGGGGTGCATCATCTGTGAACCAGCACTCAGCATGAAGTAATGCTGAGACAGGACTGCACTGTCACAGGCGAGAGCAAGGTGTTACCGGTGAGACAGGATTGCACTGTCACAGGTAAAAGCAAGGTGTTACCAGTGAGACAGGATTGGACTGTCCCAGGTAAAAGCAAGGTGTTAACGGTGAGACAGGATTGGACTGTCACAGGTAAAAGCAAGGTGTTACCGGTGAGACAGGATTGGACTGTCACAGGTAAAAGCAAGGTGTTACCGGTGAGACAGGATTGGACTGTCACAGGTAAAAGCAAGGTGTTACCGGTGAGACAGGATTGTACTGTCACAGGTAAAAGCAAGGTGTTACCAGTGAGTCAGGATTGGACTGTCACAGGTAAAAGCAAGGTGTTACCAGTGAGACAAGATTGCACTGTGACAGGTAAAACAAGGTGTTACCGGTGAGACAGGATTGTACTGTCACAGGTAAAAGCAAGGTGTTACCAGTGAGACAGGATTGTACTGTCACAGGTAAAAGCGAGGTGTTACCAGTGAGTCAGGATTGGACTGTCACAGGTAAAAGCAAGGTGTTACCAGTGAGACAAGATTGCACTGTGACAGGTAAAACAAGGTGTTACCGGTGAGACGGGATTGGAGCATCACTGGAGAAACCACGGTGAGGGGCTGTGGCATAAAGAGGGCAGCACTGATGACACACTGAGCTGTTGAAGTGACAAAACTGGTGAGTCTAGCACAGTGGAAAGTCTGAGTGTTGATTGTGGGATCTTGTTGTGTACAATGAGCCACCTCCATACTTACTCTGTACAGTTAGTGTGAGGGTCTGCTCCGATGAATCAAGTGGGTAGCTGACTCGACAGATGAGTTTCTGCCCGTGGTGTTTGAGCTCTGGGGTTAGCTTCAGGAATGAAGTATATATCAATGTGTTACCCTTCTGGGTTACGCTGCTCGAGTTTGATGTCAGTATATCTGCGGGTGTGATCCAGGTTAAGATGGGTGTTGTTCTTTCACACGTGGTGTTGAAGGTGCACTTAATGTTCATAGGCTTTCCTGGAACCATTTCAGCAGCAAATATCGAAGGTTTATCTGTGAAATCTAACACACAGAGAAATGGATCCTTTTAGGTCAATATCATCAAATGTATCTGTCCAAATAGAAATTCCAGTCATACAAGAGAAAGGATATTTACAGGATGATTGCTGAATGAGGGAGCGTGTAGTGGTCAGGGAAGCTTGTACAAACATAGATTGTTCAGAAAGGGAGAGCTTAAACCTGGGATTGACATTTCTGGCAAAGTCCTAGAATGCCAACCTCAGACAATCCTTGATAACATGATAGGGATTTCAGGAGAATTTCTCTTCCAGGGGTGCAGAGGGAGGGAGGGATTTGCCAGATTCATGAGGGAACATACGGTACCAGTTTATGGGAGGTGTTAGAGGGGTGCTGGCAGCAATGGAAAGGGGAAGGAAAAGTCTTGGATGGGGCAGGAACACAGGCATTGAACCGAGAAGTCGAATGGCTGGCTTCTCTTTTTCAGGCACCGGCCTATACTTTTGTGTTTGGTGGAGACTGTCACTGTGCTTTAACACTCTGACAGGCTGAACAGATCAGCCCGAGTCCGCGAATCATCCAATCAGCAGAACTACATTGCAGCTGACCATTTGTCTCATTGTGTTCTACTGGCTACCAGACCAGTTCCTACAGATCAGTGCTCTACTCATCATCCCAGAGGACACCGCTATTCAAACAGCAGCCCATGCATTTTTCAATGGGATGAGAGTATCTGGCCCTCTAGCAGTGGAGTTCCAGACTTCTGTCCTCCAATCCCACTACCAATTGGTTTAAATCCATAGCCTTTGGTTTTTGATTCCTCTGCAAAGATAATGGTTCTTCCTGTTTACTCTGTCTCAGCCTCTCCTAATGTTATTAATGCACATAATTTCCGCTCATCCACTGTAAAGAAAACAAGCTTTGCAAATTATTCCTCACAGCTACAGGGTTCCCCACTTAACAACATCCTCGTAACTTCTGCATTCTCTCAGTGCCATTTTATTGGATACACATGCTCAATAATGCACATTTAATCAGCCAATCACACGGCAGAAACTCAATGCATGCAGACGTGGTCAAGAGGTTCAGAATGGGGAAGTGATGTGTCGGTATTTCAGTGGAGTACAGGAAATTACAGTGGCATGGGAGAGGAACTGGCCAAAGTTGACTGGAAAGTTGGCGGGAAAGACGGCAGAGCAGCAGTGGCTGGAGTTTATGCGAGAAGTGAGGAAGGTGCAAGACAGGTATATTCCAAAAAAGAAGAAATTTTCGAATGGGAAAAGGATGCAACCGTGGCTGACAAGAGAAGTCAAAGCC
This sequence comes from Mobula hypostoma, assembly GCF_963921235.1. Lineage (NCBI taxonomy): Eukaryota > Metazoa > Chordata > Chondrichthyes > Myliobatiformes > Myliobatidae > Mobula > Mobula hypostoma. Next base: position 115,185,069 of record NC_086104.1, read on the forward strand.
AAAGTTAAAGCAGAAGGCACACAAGGAAGCAAAAATTAGTGGGAAGGCAGAGGATTGGGAAGTTTTTGGAAGCTCATTAAGAGGGAAAAGATTAACTATGAAAGGAAGCTAGCAAATAATATCAAAGGGATACTAAAAGCTTTTTCAAGTATATAAAGAGTAAAAGACAGGTGAGAGTAGATATAGGACCGATAGAAAATGATGCTGGAGAAATTGCAATGGGAGATAAGGAGATGGCGGAGGAACTGAACAAGTATTTTGCATCAGTCTTCACTGAGGAAGACATCAGCAGTATACCGGACACTCAAGGGTGGCAGGGAAGAGAAGCGTGCACAGTCACAATTACAACAGAGAAAGTACTCAGGAAGCTGAATAGTCTAAAGGTAGATAAATCTCCCGGACCAGATGGAATGCACCCTCGTGTTTTGAAGGAAGTAGTTCTGGAGATTGCGGAGGCATTAGCGATGATCTTTCAAAAGTCGATAGATTCTGGCATGGTTCCGGAGGACTGGAAGATTGCAAATGTCACTCCGCTATTTAAGAAGGGGGCAAGGAAGAAAAAGGAAATTATAGACCTGTTAGCTTGACATTGGTGATTGGGAAGTTGTTGGAGTCGATTGTCAAGGATGAGGTTACAGAGTACCTGGAGGCATATGACAAGATAGGCAGAACTCAGCATGGATTCCTTAAAGGAAAATCCTGCCTGACAAACCTATTACAATTTTTTGAGGAAATTACATGTAGGCTAGACAAGGGAGATGCAGTGGATGTCGTATATTTGGATTTTCAGAAGACCTTTGACAAGGTTTACTTAACAAGATAAGAGCCCATGGAATTACAGGCAAGTTACATATGTGGATAGGGCATTGGATGATTGGCAGGAAACAGAGAGTGGGAATAAAGGGATCCTATTCTGGTTGGCTGCCAGTTACCAGTGGTGTTCCACAGGGGTCCGTGTTGGGGCCGCTTCTTTTTACATTGTACATCAACGATTTGGATTATGGAATAGTTGGCTTTGTGGCTAAGTTTGCTGACAATACGAAGATAGGTGGAGGGGCCGGTAGTGCTGGGGAAACGGAGAGCCTGCAGAGAGACTTGGATAGATTGGAAGAATAGGCAAAGAAGTGGCAAATGAAATACAATGTTGGAAAGTGTATGGTTACGCACTTTGGCAGAAGAAATAAATGGGCAGACTATTATTTAAATGGGGAAAGAATTCAAAGTTCTGAGATGAAACGGGACTTGGGAGTCCTCGTGCAGGATACCCTTAAGGTTAATCTTCAGGTTGAGTCGGTAGTGAAGAAGGCGAATGCAATGTTGGCATTCATTTCTAGAGGAATAGAGTATAGGAGCAGGGATGTGATGTTGAGGCTCTATAATGCGCTGGTGACACCTTATTTGGAGTACTGTGGGCGGTCTTGGTCTCCTTATTTAAGAAAGGATGTGCTGACGTTGGAGAGGATACAGAGAAGACTCACTAGAATGATTCCAGGAATGAGAGGGTTAACATATGAGGAATGTTTGTCCGCTCTTGGACTGTATTCCTAAGAGTTTAGAAGAATGAGGGGAGACCTCATAGAAACATTTCGAATGTTGAAAGGCATGGACAGAGTGGATGTGGCAAAGTTGTTTCCCATGATGGGGGAGTCTAGTACGAGAGGGCATAACTTAAGGATTGAAGGGCGCCCATTCAGAACAGAAATGCGAAGAAATTTTTTTAGTCAGAGGGTGGTGAATCTATGGAATTTGTTGCCATGGGCAGCAGTGGAGGCCAAGTCATTGGGTGTATTTAAGGCAGAGATTGATAGGTATCTGAGTAGCCAGGGCATCAAAGGTTATTTTAAAACTGCAAACACGAGGAATTCTGCAGATGCTGGAAATTCAAGCAACACACATCAAAGTTGCTGGTGAACACAGCAGGCCAGGCAGCATCTCTAGGAAGAGGTACAGTCGACGTTTCAGGTCGACGAAGGGTCTCAGCCCGAAACGTCCACTGTACCTCTTCCTGGAGATGCTGCCTGGCCTGCCGTGTTCACCAGCAACTTTGATGTGTGTTGCATCAAAGGTTATGGTGAGAAGACAGGGAAATGGGACTAAATGGGAGAATGGATCAGCTCATGATAAAATGGTGGAGCAGACTCGATGGGCCGAATGGCCGACTTCTGCTCCTTTGTCTTATGGTCTTATGGTGACTTTGACCATGGAATGGTTGTTGGTGCCGAACTGGGTGTCTGAGTATCTCAGAAACTGCTGATCTCCTGGGACTTCCACACACAACGGTCTCCAGAGTTTACCGTGAATGGTGAGAGAAACAAAATACACCCAGTGAGCAACACGTCTGTGGGCAAAATCGCCTTGTTAATGAGAGATGGGGGAGAATGGGCAGGCTGGCTCAAGCTGACAGGAAGGCAACATTAACTTAATTAACCACACGTTACAACAGCATGTGTGCAGGAGAGCAACTCTGAATGCACAGCACATCAAACCTTAAAGTGGATATAGCAACAGAAGACCACAAATGTACACTCAGTGGCTGCTTTGTTATTATGTACAGGAGGTTCCTAATAAAGTGGCCACTGAGTGTATCATCACATCTCTTATAAAGTGGTGACCAGAACTGCACAAAGTGTTCAAGCTGTGGTCTCTCATCTATGACATATATTCCCTGATCTTGTTTTCTGTGCAGCACTCTCCAATCCATGAACACTTAGGGATTAAGACTGAAGTGGACATCAAGTAGTGCTGGAAGATCATCATCTTGGTGAAAGACGCTCTTTAGTCTGACTAGAAATTGTCCGATTGCTGGAACATGTGGCGATACTTGGGGGCTGCCCCCAGCACGTCCCCAGGTGTGATTTGCTAAAGCAAATGCACATTTCGCTGTGTATGTGGTAAATAAATCTGAATCTGAGCAAGTGTATTAAGAGCAAAAAGGGAACAAGGCAGATGATCAAAGATAAGTCCACAGGGCCTAATCAAATATGTCCTAGGTCATCATGGGAAACTAGAGGAGAAAATGCTGGAGCCCTGGCAGAGATCAGGGTGGCATCGGAAAACGACAGAGATGGCAGCAGTTCTATAAAAGCAAACTCCCGACCGCAGTTTACATACCGCCAAAGGTAGATGTCAACGTAACATTCAATGTATCTAATGCCAAGATTAACAAATTAGAAATGGCCTACCCTGACACCTTTCACACCTTTGCTAGACTGGATTGAATAACACTTTACCCAACCACCATCATCAGAAACACACACAAAATGCTGGAGGATCTCAACAAGCCAGGCAGCATCTTTGGAAACGAGTAAACAGCTAAAAACACAGAAAACCTACAGCACAATACAGGCCCTTTGGCCTGCAACGCTGTGCCGAACATGTCCTTACCTTACAAATTACCTAGGGTTACCCATTGCCCTTTATTTTTCTAAGCTCCATATACCTATCCAGGAGTCTCCACCACTGTCGCTGGCAGCCTATTCCACGCACTCACCACTCTCTGAGTAAAAATCTTACCCCTGACATCTCCTCCGTACCTACTCCCCAGAAGCTGTGCCCTCTCGTGTTAGCCATATCAGCACTGGGAAGAACAGGGAAGGGGGAGAAACACCAGAGAGGTGGCGGTGAGCAGAGAGGGAGATAAGGTGAGAGAGGGAAATGGGAATGGGGAATGGGGAACGAGAGGGGAACCATCAATTACCAGAAGTTTGAGAAATTATCAGAAATATATATGTTTGTACACACACATACATACTGACAAACAACCAATGAGCAAAAAAGCCAAAGTGTGCAGATGTTAAGAAGGTAAATAATACTGACAGCATGAGTTGCAGAGCCCTTGAAAGTGAGTCTGTAGCTTGTGGAATGAGTTCAGAGTTGAGGTAAGCGAAGTTATCCACGCTGGTTGATTATAGACATTGATAATGTGAGATACCGCAGACCTGTTTCCCTTGTTTTGTGGAGAGACGAGGCAGCAGCATGGCATCACTGTAGCGAGGACCAGGCCTCAAGCAAGCTTACCTGCTGCTGCAGTGAGCTGACGCTGGAGACGGTGTAGCACGGAGCCTCTCTCATCAATGCTGCCATCCAGTGTTCAACTGGCTAAATGATAGGCTGGATTGCCAGCAGCTGTACCATCAGTTTGCATGTCACTCAGGGACTGGACTATACATGGGTTTTCTTGTGTAATGATGTGTTTTTTTCTCTCTCTCACTATCTTGAATGTACGTTATGCACCTTGCCCCCCAGAGGAACACTATCTCATTCAACTGTACCCATGTATGGTTTGAATGATAATTAAACTTGATCTGATTTGAACTGGTTCTTTGCTGAGTTAAACCAGAGCAGGACTGGGTTCTAGGAGTGTTGTAGAACAGCAAAACCTGATGCATTAAGGTAGGGTCTTCTGAGTTAATCTACAAAACATTGTGCACCATGTCAAGTCAAAATAAAAGTTGCAAATCCTGTCAAAAACTTACTAAAAATTAAAAACCAAAATTGAGATGATGAAAAAGTATTCATCCCCTTTGTAATTACTACGCTAACTTTCCTCAGGTGTAATATACCATGTTACCTGACCAATTCACCCAAAAAGAAAATTGAAAATCATCTGTTTTCAATAACTTCATAAGAATAAATACCCCCTCTCTCTGTAAGGTCCAACAGTATGGTAGATTTTCAACAGACCAAACCAAAATGAAGACAAAAGAGCATTCAAGGCAAGTCAGTGAAATGATAATGGACTAGCATAAATCTGAGGAAGGGTACAAGACCATCTCAACGGGACTGAACATATCTCAAGCTTAGCACAGTCCATCATGAAATCACAGCCACATGGCCTAGGTCAGACTGCCCCTCTAAACTTAGACACCGGAGAAGAATGGTACTAGTGAGAGGGGCTACTGTGATATAAGCAGTCACTCTGAGTGTGCTCCTGATACCAATGGCTGCTACTGGAGATGAAGTTCATGGCTCCACAATCTCTAAAGCCTTGCGCAAAAAGGGCATTTATGGAAGAGTGGCAAGGAAAAAGCCCTGATTTAAAAAGAAAGCAAATCCTTGCCTGCAAGGTGTCACCTGGAAGATAATGTAAAAACATGGAAGAAGGTTTTGTAGTTAGAAGAGTCTAAAGTGGAACTTTTTGGTCTCAACTCTAAGCAGTATGTGTGGTGCAAATTCAATACTGAGCATCAGCCAGGTAACAGCATCCCTATTGTAATGTATGGTGGTGGCAGCATCATGTTATGGGGATGATTTTCAGAAACAGGGAGTCTGTTTTGCTTTCCATTCACTTGCCTGCATTAATTTGTGAGCTACGTGAATAGACAACTAGCACATTTAATGTTACTTCCCACAGACTAGTGAACGTCAGTTGTTGAGTGATTATGTGGAGAACTCACTAGAAACATGAAGCCGTGTTACAGAAGAGATGTAAGAATCCTTGCTGGGAACTTCAACTTTGAAAGTGTAAGAACCTTCATCTTCCTGCATGATGTTGTCTATAATCAGGGAACAGTCACCATCTTTGAGATCTCCAGACAGCCGGGTCCGCTGGCGAAACCTTGGCACAGTCTTATCGAGCTGCTTGGAGTGGAAGACTATGGTCGGAGGCTCCCCATCATTAATCCAGATTCCAGTCCATGTTGCATGTTCCATGTCCTCATATGATGGATAGTGGCACGGGATCTGTGCACACAAACCCCTCTGCGTTGTCACATTCTGTGGAGTGACAGCTTTCCACTCTTTCATCTCTGCAGCTGAGGAGAGAAGGAGCAATGTTTGTCACTGGATGACTTATTCATCCACCAGACCCCATTGTGTAGGAATTAGATCCACGCCAGTGCACTGACTCAGGGCAAGTCAATGACTCCTGTTTGAGTACTGTTGGGGGGGGGGACAGCCTGCCTGGGGGAAGCCACAGTGGCTGTGCCTCTGGCACAGAGTCTGGCCCTGTGGCTCAGAAGGGTAGGGAGAGGAAGAGAAAGGCAGTAGCGATAGGGGACTCTAAAGTTAGGGTGTCAGACAGACGATTTTGTGGACACAGGAAAGAAACTCGGATGGTAGTTTGCCTCCCAGGTGTCAGGTCCTGGATGTTTTTGATTGCGTCCACGATATCCTGCAGTGGGAGGGGGAACAGCCAAAGATCGTGGTACATATTGGTACCAACGACATAGGTAGGAAAAGGGAAGAGGTCCTGAAAACAGACGACAGGGAGTTAGGAAGGAAGTTGAGAAGCAGGACCGCAAAGGTAGTAATCTCGGGATTACTGCCTGTGCCACATGACAGTGAGTATAGGAATAGAATGAGGTGGAGGATAAATGCGTGGCTGAGGGATTGGAGCAGAAGGCAGGGATTCAGATTTCTGGATCATTGGGACCTCTTTTGGGGCAGGTGTGACCTGTACAAAAAGGACGGGTTGCACTTGAATCCCAGGGGGACCAGTATCCTGGCAGGGAGGTTTGCTAAGGCTACTGGGGAGAAAGCTTGGAGACAGTGTATGAGGGAGGATAGGCAGGTGATAGAGAAGGGACGCGCTCAGACCAACAGTTTGAGATGTATCTTTTAATGCAAGGAGTGCTGTGAACAAAGCAGATGAGCTTAGAGCGTGGATCAGTACTAGGAGCTATGATGTGGTGGGTTTTAGATGTTTCAGAAAGGACAGAGAGAGAGGCAAAAGAGGTGGAGCGTGGAACTGTTGATCAGAGATAGTGTCATGGCTGCAGAAAGGGTGGACGTCATGAAAGGATCGTCTATGGAGTCTCTGTTGGTGGAGGTTTGGAACAGGAAGGGGTCAATAACTCTACTGGGTGTTTTTTTATAGGCTGCCCAATAGTAACAAGGATATCAAGGAGCAGATAGGGAAACAGATCCTGGAAAGGTGTAATAATAACAGAGTTCTCGAGGTGGGAGATTTTAATTTCCCAAATATCAATTGGCATCTCCCTAGAGCAAGGGATTTAGATGGAGTGGAGTTTGTTAGGTGAGTTCAGGAAGGTTTCTTGACATAATATGTAGATAAGCCTACAAGAGGAGAGACTGTACTTGATATGGTATTGGGAAATGAACCTGGTCAGGTGTCAGAACTCTCAGTAGGAGAGCATTTTGGAGATAGTGATCATAATTCTATCTCCTTTACAATAGCATTGGAGAGAGATAGGATCAGACAAGTTAGGGAAGGGAGGCAACATCGACTCAGACCATGAGTGGCCTACGTCAGGCATTTTCATGCCTTACAAGGTGCAGATTGGAAGTCTGTGTGGAGCACCACTCCTCGCACAGACACTAGAGCAATGTGTGATTAAGTGCCTTGCTCAAGGGCACAAACACGCTGCCACAGCTGAGGGTCGAACTAGCCACCCTCGGATCAATAGACGAATGCCTTAACCACTTGGCCATGTGCCCAACAAGTTAGAAAAGCTTTTAATTGGAGTAATGGGAATTATGAGGCTATCAGGCAGGAACTTGGAAGCTTAAATTGGGAACAGATGTTCTCAGGGAAAGGTACGAAAGAAATTTAGGCAAATGTTCAGGGGATATTTGTGTGGAGTTCTGCATAGGTATGTTCCAATGAGACAGGGAGTAGGGTACAGGAACCGTGGTGTACAAAGGCAGTAGTAAATCTAGTCAAGAAGAAAAGCTTACGAAAGGTTCAGAGAGCTAGGTAATGTTCGAGGTCTAGAAGATTATAAGGCTAACAGGAAGGAGCTTAAGAAGGAAATCAGGAGAGCCAGAAGGGGCCATGAGAAGGCCTTGGTGGGCAGGATTAAGGAAAACCCCAAGACATTCTACAAGTATGTGAAGAGCAAGAGGATAAGACGTGAAAGAATAGGACCAATCAAGTATGACAGTGGGAAAGTGTGGATCTTGGTGTTTGTAGTGATGACTTGCAGCAGACTGAAAAGCCTGAGCATGTAGATATTAAGAAAGAGGATGTGCTGGAGCCTTTGGAAAGCATCAAGTTGGATAAGTCGCTGGGACCGGATATGAGATGTACCCCAGGCTACAGTGGGAGGCGAGGGAGGAGATTGATGAGCCTCTGGCGATGATCTTTGCATCATCAATGGGGACAGGAGAGGTTCCGGAGGATTGGAGGGTTGCGGATGTTGTTCCTTTATTCAAGAAAGGGAGTAGAGATAGCCCAGGAAATTATAGTCAGTGAGTCTTACTTCAGTGGTTGGTTAGTTGATGGAGAAGCTCCTGAGAGGCAGGATTTATGAACATTTGGAAACCTATAATATGATTAAGAATAGTCAGCATGACTTTGTCAAGGGCAGGTCATGTCTTACGAGCCTGATTGAATTTTTTGAGGATGTGACTAAACACATTGATGAAAGAAGAGCAGTAGATGTAGTGTATATGGATTTTAGCAAGGCATTTGATAAGGTACCCCATGCAAGGCTTATTGAGAAAGTAAGGAGGCATGGGATCCAAGGGGACATTGCTTTATGGATCCAGAAGTGGCTTGCCCACAGAAGAGAAAGAGTGGTTGTAAATGGGTCATATTCTGCATGGAGGTCGGTGACCAGTGGTGTGCCTCAGGGATCTGTTCTGGGACCCTTACTCTTCGTGATTTTTATATATAACCTGGATGAGGAACTGGAGGGATGGGATAGTAAGTTTGCTGATGACACAAAGGTTGGGGGTGTTGTGGATAGTGTGGAGGGCTGTCAGACTTTACAGCGGGACATTGATAGGATGCAAAACTGGGCTGAGAAATGGCAGATGGAGTTCAACCCAGGTAAGTGTGTAGTGGTTCATTTTGGTAGGTCAAATATGATGACAGAATATAGTATTAATGGTAAGACTCTTGGCAGTGTGGAGGATCAGAGGGATCTTGGGATCTGAGTCCATAGGATGCTCAAAGCAGCTGCACAGGTTGACTCTGTGGTTAAGAAGGCATATGGTGTATTGGCTTTCCTCAATCGTGGAATTGAATTTAGGAGCCGAGAGGTAATTTGTAGCTATATAGGACCTTGATCAGGCCCTACTTGGAGTACTGTGCTCAGTTCTGGTCGCCTCACTACAGGAAGGATGAGGAAGCCATAGAAAGGGTGCAGAGGAGATTTACAAGGATGTTGCCTGGATTGGGGAACATGCCTTATGAAAACAGGTTGAGTGAACTTGGCCTTTTCTCCTTGGAGCGACGGAGGATGAGAGGTGACCCAATAGAGGTGTATAAGATGATGAGAGGCATTGACTGTGTGGATAGTCAGAGGCTTTTTCCAAGGGCTGAAATGGTTGGCAAAAGAGCACACAGGTTTAAGACAGAGGGGAGTAGGTACAGAGGGGATGTCAGGGGTAAGTTTTTTACTTAGAGAGTGGTGAGTGCGTGGAATGGGCTGCCAGCAATGGTGGTGGAGGCGGATACGATCGGGTCTTTTAAGAGACTTTTGGATAGGTACATGGAGCTTAGAAAAATAGAGGGCTGTGGGTAAGCCTAGTAATTTCCAAGGTAGGGACGTGTTCGGCACAACATTTTTGTATTGTGCTGTAGGTTTTTTATGTTTCTAGATTTCTATGTGGGTCAAGCTCTCAATGAATTCTTTCAATGACAGCTTGTGAGAGTGGAGGAGGATTCATAGTAACAGTAATAAGACTGCAAGACCCCAAAGGGTATAGGGGACAGGGGAGCCACTGAGACACGAAGGGGTGTAGGGGATGGGGGAAGTCACAGTGACAGTAAAGGGTATAGGGGACAGAGGGGGCCACTGAGATGGGAGGGGTGTAGGGGCTGGAGATATTCACCGTGCACAGGAGGAGTGCAGGGTCTGGGGGGGGGGGTCACTGAGACAGGAGGGGTGTAGGAGCTGGAGATATTCACCGTGCACAGAAGGGGTGCAGGGTCTGGGGGGGGGGGTCATTGTGATGGGAGGGGTGTAGGGGCTGGAGATATTCACCGTGCACAGGAGGAGTGCAGGGTCTGGGGGGGGGGGTCACTGAGACAGGAGGGGTGTAGGAGCTGGAGATATTCACCGTGCACAGAAGGGGTGCAGGGTCTGGGGGGGGGGTCATGGTGATGGGAGGGGTGTAGGGGCTGGAGATATTCACCGTGCACAGAAGGGGTGCAGGGTCTCGGGGGGGTCATTGTGATGGGAGGGGTGTAGGAGCTGGAGATATTCACCGTGCACAGAAGGGGTGCAGGGTCTGGGGGGGGGGTCATTGTGATGGGAGGGGTGTAGGGGCTGGAGATATTCACCGTGCACAGAAGGGGTGCAGGGTCTGGGGGGGGGTCACTGAGACAGGAGGGGTGTAGGAGCTGGAGATATTCACCGTGCACAGAAGGGGTGCAGGGTCTGGGGGGGGGTCATTGTGATGGGAGGGGTGTAGGGGCTGGAGATATTCACCATGCACAGAAGGGGTGCAGGGTCTGGGGGGGGTCACTGAGACAGGAGGGGTGTAGGAGCTGGAGATATTCACCGTGCACAGAAGGGGTGCAGGGTCTGGGGGGGGGTCATTGTGATGGGAGGGGTGTAGGGGCTGGAGATATTCACCATGCACAGAAGGGGTGCAGGGTCTGGGGGGGGTCACTGAGACAGGAGGGGTGTAGGAGCTGGAGATATTCACCGTGCACAGAAGGGGTGCAGGGTCTGGGGGGGGTCATTGTGATGGGAGGGGTGTAGGAGCTGGAGATATTCACCGTGCACAGAAGGGGTGCAGGGTCTGGGGGGGGGGTCATTGTGATGGGAGGGGTGTAGGGGCTGGAGATATTCACCATGCACAGAAGGGGTGCAGGGTCTGGGGGGGGTCACTGAGACAGGAGGGGTGTAGGAGCTGGAGATATTCACCGTGCACAGAAGGGGTGCAGGGTCTGGGGGGGGGGTCATTGTGATGGGAGGGGTGTAGGGGCTGGAGATATTCACCGTGCACAGAAGGGGTGCAGGGTCTGGGGGGGTGTCACTGAGATATAGGGAGGCACAGTGAGAAGGATTTGAAATGCCAGATGAGAATTGTAATGAGACTAGCCCAGAGGTGGTACAGGTCAACACAGAGAAGGGGTGATGGTAGCGGAGTTAGTTCACTTGGCCTCTGATGAAATCACAGTCCCAACACAGCTCAGAGAAAATGATTTTGCACACAAACTGCCAGCCGTAAACATGTCTGACCTGCTGATGTATATTGGAGGAGTGACAGGAGGAAGTATAATTCCCTGATCATTATCCAATCCAAGATCGCTTGGCAGTTCCGCGCTTTCAGGGTCTGAAAGAGAGAATAGTTAATCCCTGCCTGCTCAGCGATTCCTGAGAGGTTCAAGCTGCTGTTAAACAGTAAGGCTGATCCTCCACAGTCGCCAATACTGCAGCCATCTGCATTGGAATACCGCTATCCCTTCTAGAGTGGTCCTGTGTATCATCCCAATTTGGGAAGGCGTTTCCCAGCTCAATGTCCTGGGACAGCCCAGGGCCTCTCCCAGAGTTCAGAGACTGCCTGCATTCACAGAATGGCTTTGACAGCTGCTGAGGCCCTACCAACAGTCATTCTTTGAATCTCTCTGGCATGCATAGAACCAGAAATGTAATTCTAAGTATTTTTGAAAATTGTTATTATATTAGAATTGTTATGGTGCTAAAGCTCCCTCAAATTCTGGCTGCTCTAAGCATAGCAATTCTCTCCATTCCTCTGTCCTGTACTCTCTCCTAGCTGTCTGTCCAAATGGTGTATAAAGGCTCTGAATTAAACTGTTTTCTCCTCTCCTCCAGACAGAGTCACACACCATCATCACTGTGTCTAGTAAAGTCTCTCTCACATTGCTCTTCTGCCCAGTAGTTGATACTTGTGTCCCTTATCAACATAAACAAAATGCTGGAGGAACCCGGCAGGTCAGGCAACATCTATGGAAAGGAATAAACAGTTGACATTTCAGGCCGGGACCCTTCATCGGGACTGGAAAGGAAGGAGGTAGAAGGCAGAACATGAACATAGAACATAGAATAGTACAGCACAGTACAGGCCCTTCGGCCTACAATGTTGTGCCGACCCTCAAACCCTGCCTCCCATATAAGCCCCCACCTTAAATTCCTCCATATACCTGTCTGGTAGTCTCTTAAACTTCACGAGTGTATCTGCCTCCACCACTGACTCAGGCAGTGCATTCCACGCATCAACAACTCTCTGAGTAAAAAACCTTCCTCTAATATCCCCCTTGAACTTCCCACCCCTTACCTGAAAGCCATGTCTTCTTGTATAGAGCAGTGGTGCCCTGGGGAAGAGGCACTGGCTATCCACTCTATCTATTCCTCTTATTATCTTGTACAGCTCTATCATGTCTCCTCTCATCCTCCTTCTCTCCAAAGAGTAAAGCCCTAGCTCCCTTAATCTCTGATCATAATGCATGCTCTCTAAACTGGGCAGCATCCTGGTAAATCTCCTCTGTACCCTTTCCAATGCTTCCACATCCTTCTTATAGTGAGGCGACCAGAACTGGACACAGTACTCCAAGTGTGGCCTAACCAGAGTTTTATAGAGCTGCATCATTACATTGTGACTCTTAAACTCTATCCCTCGACTTATGAAAGCTAACACCCCATAAACTTTCTTAACTACCCTATCCACCTGTGAGGCAACTTTCAGGGATCTGTGGACATGTACCCCCAGATCCCTCTGCTCCTCCACACTACCAAGTATCCTGCCATTTACTTTGTACTCTGCCTTGGAGTTTGTCCTTCCGAAGTGTACCACCTCACACTTCTCCGGGTTGAAGGTAGAGAGAGGTGAGACCAGGTGAGGGAGGGAATGAAGTGAGAAGCTGGGAGGTGATAGGTGGAAGAGGTAAAGGGCTAAAGAAGGAGGAATCTGATTGGAGAGGAGAGTAGACCATGGAAGAAAGGGAAGGAAGAGGGGGGCACCAGAGGGAAGTAATGGGCAGATGAGAAGAAAAGGGGTAAGAGGGGCACCAGAATGGGGAATAGAAAAAGAGTGAAGGGAAAGGGGTAGGGAGAGAAATTACCAGCAGTTAGAGAAATCAATGTTCATGCCATCAGGTTGGAGACCACCCTTACAGAATTTGAGGTGTTGTTCCTCCATCCTGAGAGTGGCTTCATCATAGCAGTGGAGGAGGCCATGGATAGACATGTGGAAATGGGAATGAGAAGCAGAATTAACATGAGTGACCACTGGAAAAGCCACGTTCTGTGGCGGATGGAGCAAAGGTGCTCAACATTGATGCGTGAAGCACCCACTGATTGGAACACTTCCCTTCCAACACTCAATCTCAACCAGCCATGATCTTCTACTTTGATAACCTTGTCTCCACCTCCATTCCTCCCAGAAGAATGATCACAGCTCTTCTAGTTTTGCCTGCTGGAGCTGAAATTCCTCAGCCCTGGAACCATTCCAGGAAGTCTCACTCCCTTCAGGATGTAAACATCCTTTCAAAAGTGTGGTGTCCAGAAGTGGATATCACACTCCACTGGTGGCCTGACAAGTTTCAGTATAACATAGAATAGTACAGTACAGTACAGGCCCTTCAGCCCATGAGGTTGTGCCAACCTTTCTTCCAACTCTATGGTCAATCTAGCATTTCCCTCCCACATAGCCCTGTTTTTCAAAAGCAAAACCCATTTCTCACCCACACATCCACTCAAACTAGGTTTCCGCAAATAAAATGAAGTGAGGTCTTTTATGCTTAATGAGACGTGTAGCACATCTTATTCAACTCTACAACCTAAACCCAAAAGTGTGCTAAAACAAAAACCCTTATGTAACAACGTCGCCCCATCAGACCAGATGCAATGGCTGAGGAAGTCAATGGGTGACAACCCAAATGGCATCTTGTAGTGTTAAGAGTCAACTTGTGTTGGCTTAAGTGCTTGAAAAGTGTGCAGAGATGAGATACGTGTTCAGATTTTGACTCACTGGTAACAATTATGTCATCCAAGTAAACAAAAAGAAAATCTAACTCTTTTATTACAGAGTCCATCAGCTGTTCAAAAGTCTGTGTTGCATTTTTCAGTCCAAATAGCATGCGCCGAAACTTAAAAAGGCCAAACAGGATTATCACAGCTGTTTAGGGAATGTCCTCAGAGCACACAGGCACCTGATGGTAGCCCATAATCTTTGGAAAAGATTAACTTTCCAGCTAAGAAAGCCGAGAAGTCTTGGATATGTGGGACCGGGTAACGATCAGGGGTGGTTGCCAGTGACTAATGGTGTTCCTCAGGGGTCAGTATTGGGACCACCACTTTTCACATTGTTTGTCAGTGATTTAGATCATGGAATTGATAGCTTTGTGGCAAAGTTTGTAGATGATATGAAGATATGTGGAGGGGTAGGTAGTGTTGAGGAAGAAATGCAATTGCAGCAGGACTTAAACAAATTGGAAGAATGGGCGAAAATGTGGCCAGTGGAATACAGTGTTGGGAAATGTATGATCATGCATTTTGGTAAAAGGAACAATTGTGCAGACTATTATCTAAATGGGGGAAAAAATTCAAACATCAGAGTTGCAGAAGGACTTAGGAGTCCTCATGCAAGACTCACAGAATGTTAATTTACAGGTTGAGTCTATGGTAAAGAAGGCATTGTTGGCACTTATTTCAAGGGGAATAGAATATAAGAGCAAGGAGATAACGCTGAGGTTTTATAAGACACTAGGCAGGCCACACTTGGAGTATTGTCAACAGTTTTAGGCCTCTTATCTTAGAAAGGATGTGTTGTCATTGGAGAGAGTCTAGAGGAGGTTCATGAAGATGATTCCAGGAATGAAGGGGCGATGATTGGAATATGTGGAGCATTTGGCAGCTTTGGGCCTGTGCTCACTGGAATTTAGAAGAATACGGGGAGATCTCACTGAAACCTACCAAATGTTGAAAGGACTAGAAAAGAAACATCCTCTCCACACTCAGCCTATGGTGGGGGCATTCAGATCTAGAGGGATCAGCCTCAAAATTGAGAGGCAACCCTTTAGAACAGAGGTTAGGAGGAATTTTTTTAGTCAGAGAGTAGTGAATCTGCGGAATGCTCTGCCACAGGCTGCAGTGGAGGCCAAGTCCGTGGGTATATTTAAGGCGGAAGTTAATCATTTTCTGATCGGTCAGGGCATCAAAGGGTATGGTGAGAAGGCTGGTGTATGGGGTTGGGTGGGATCTGGGATCTCCATAATGGAATGGCAGAGCAGACTCGATGGGTTGAATGGCCTAATTCTGCTCCTATGGTCTTATAGTAGCCTCGCAAAGGCGTTGGCAATCACTATACGGCTGACAACAATTATTGGACTTAGGCATCATATGGAGGGGTGAAGCCTAGTGGCTATATGACTGGCGTACAATGCCAAGTCTTTCCATGTTGGCAAACTCAGCCTTTGCAGTTTCCAGCTCTTTTGGGTCCAGTCTGCACATGCAGGCATGGACTGGAGGGCCAGTTGTGGAAACGTGGTGCTCGGCCCCATATTTTGTGACTGTGGTCGAGAACGTGGGCTTGGTGAGGTTAGGGAATTCACCCAGCAGCCGAGTAAACACACACGCAGCAGTGCATGTGCTTGACAGAGTTATTGTGGGGAGCTTACTCGGGGAGCAGGGTAGCGACCCAAAGTCCTTGACATCCACAAGCCAGAAGTTCATCGAGTCTGGATCCTGTTGCATTTGGCAGCCTCAAACGAGGTTTTGTTGCTCTTTGCCTTCTCATCAGTAGACAATGCTACTGACATCCATTTGAGCCGCTGTGTCACACAGAAGCATTGCCCTGAAGTGTATCAATAATGAACGGTAGACAACCCTGGTGTTCACAGACCTCTGATGTCCCGATGCGTTGACACTGTCAAAGCTGCAAGCCAGTTGGCACTTCTTGGCATTCGTACCAAAGCGAGCGTGGTAAAAACACAAGTCCCGCATCGTCTGTTTCACAGCCGCAGGGGTGCTTATGTTGAGGGCTTATTGAGGTAGAGAAAGGAGGAGGAATGAAGCACTGCTGTAGACTATCAACCATTTTAGTGGGCTCCCTATAGTCCAGCACAAGTGCATTAGCGAGGACTATGCAAACTGGATCAGGCATTTGCTGCATGAAGAATTCTTCAAAAATAAAACAAGGATGTGATCCATAAGCTCTGAAGGCCTAGCATCACTAAGAGTGGGTAAGAGTCTGTGGTGGCCAGTGCTATCATGTTTGCTGTTGTGTGCTGGGGCAGCAGGCTGAGGGTAGCAGACACCAACCGAATCAGCAAACTCATTCGTAAGGCCAGTGATGTTGTGGGGATGGAACTGGACTCTCTCACGGTGGTGTATGAAAAGAGGATGCTGTCTAAGTTGCATGCCATCTTGGACAATGTCTCCCATCCACTACATAATGTACTGGGTGGACACAGGAGTACATTCAGCCAGAGACTCATTCCACCGAGATGCAGCACTGAACGTCATAGGAAGTCATTCCTGCCTGTGGCCATCAAACTTTACAGCTCCTCCCTTGGAGGGTCAGACACCCTGAGCCGATAGGTTGGTCCTGGACTTATTTCATAATTTACTGGCATAATTTACATATTACTATTTAACTATTTATTACTATTTTCTATTACTATTCTATTACTATTTATTATTTCTATGACTATTACTATTTACTATTTACTAATAGTGATATTACTATTACTATTTCTATTGCCATTTATTATTTATGGTGCAACTGTAACGAAAACCAATTTCCCCCGGGATCAATAAAGTATGACTATGACTAAGAAGAGAAACTGTTTGGCGCGCTCAGGCTCCTAAAGTCCGAAAGTCTGTAAAAGGTGAGTTTTCAGTGATCCATTATTTATGGTGTTCAGGCAGCTGTTTGAGCAGACTCTCCACTCTCACAGCTGTGAAATTACTGAGTGACACTGCCAAGTAGCAGAATTTGGTGTCGTTGGCAGAGGTTTCTGACAAAGCGAACTGGGCTTCAGCTCACACGAACCAAGCAACAGCATTTTGCTCCCAAAACTCTGGCAGTTTCAGAGTGTCTGCATTAGCCGACATGTTCAATAACTCTGGAATTGCCCTGGAGTATCAGGGTCACCTACGTAAGTTTCCACAGATAAAACAAAGTGAGGCATTTTATGATCATGAAACTCGTAACACATTTTATTGAACTCCAAAACCTTAATACAAAAGCACGCTAAAAATCTTTATGTAATAACGTCATCACAGCAGACCAGCCTCTTAAAGTGAAACCCCAACTCAATGTTGGCGGTTGTGAATTATGTGCATTTCTCCCAATTCTGTTACCCCACAACACACACAGACAGGCCATCTCCGGCCAGGTCCCAACCTGGGCAGCAGCAGTATCTGTGCAGAAGAAAGGCCCGGTAATCTTGCCTCAAAAACCCTATGGACAACTGCACTCTCCATAGACTTGCCGTGAGTCGATGACAACTCAACAGCAATCAACAAGTATTTAGTAGGCAAGAGCACTTTCCCTGTACATTCATGAGGAGTCAAAAGTGTTGGCTCGTGGCCAAGTGGTTAAGGCGTTCGTCTAGTGATCTGAAGGTCGCTAGTTCGAGCCTTGGCTGAGGCATTGTGTGTGTCCTTGAGCAAGGCACTTAACCACACATTGCTCTGCATCGACACCAGTGCCAAGCTGTATGGGTCCTAATGCCCTTCCCTTGGACAATATCGGTGGTGTGGAGAGGGGAGACTTGCAGCATGGGCAACTGCCGATCTTCCATACAACCTTGCCCAGGCCTGCACCCTGGAAACCTTCCAAGGCACAAATCCATGGTCTCATGAGACTAACGGATGTCTATCATAAGGAAAAAGTGTTTGTGGGATGAAAAGATGGCAGCCCTCATGTATTGAATGGAGACGTTGAAAGTAAAGTTGTTTAAACGAAAGAAAATCTTGTCTTTATTGTCATATAACAATTACAGCACAGAAACAGGCCATCTCAGCCCTTCTAGTCCGTGCCGAATGCTTACTCTCACCTAGTCCCACCGACCTGCACTCAGCCCATAACCCTCCATTCCTTTCCTGTCCATATAGCTATCCAATTTTACTTTAAATGACAATATAGAGCCTGCCAGCCTGCCTCTACCACTTCTACTGGAAGCTCGTTCCACACAGCTACCACTCTCTGAGTAAAGACGTTCCCCCTTGTGTTACCCATAAACTTTTGCCCTTTAACTCTCAACTCATGTCCTCTTGTTTGACTCTCCCCTACTCTCAATGGAAAAAGCCTATCCAGGTCAACTCTATCTATCCCCTTCATAATTTTCAATACCTCTATCAAATCCCCCCTCAACCATCTACACTCCAAAGAATAAAGAACCAACTTGTTCAACCTTTCTCTGTAACTTAGGAGATGAATCCCAGGTAACATTCTAGTAAATCTCCTCTGTACTCTCTCTATTTTGTTGACATCTTTCCTATAATTCGGTGACCGGAACTGTACACAATACTCCAAATTTGGCCTCACCAATGCCTTGTACAATTCTAACATTGCATCCCAACTCCCACACTCAATGCTCTGATTTATAAAGGCCAGCATACCAAAAGCTTTCTTCGCCACCCTATCCACATGAGATTCCACCTTCAGGGAACTATGCACCATTATTCCTAGATCCCTCTGTTCTACTGCATTCCTCAATACCCTACCATTTACCATGTATGTCCTATTTTGATTAGTCCTACCAAAATGTAGCACCTCACACTTATCAGCATTAACTCCATCTACCATCTTTCAGCCAACTCTTCTAACTGGCCCAAAATCTCTCTGCAAGCTTTGAAAACCTACTTCATTATCCACAACGCCACCTATCTTAGTATCATCTGCATACTTACTAATCCAATTAACCACCCCATTATCCAGATCATTAATGTATATGACGAACAACATTGGACCCAGTACAGATTCCTGAGGCACGCCACTAGTCACCGGCCTCCAACCTGACAAATAGTTATCCACCACTACTCTCTGGCATCTCCCATCCAGTCATTGTTGAATCCATTTTACTACCTCAATTATTAATGCCTAACGACTGAACCTTCCGTGTGGAACCTTGTCAAAAGCCTTACTGAAGTCCATATAGACAACATCCACCGCTTTACCCTTGTCAACTTTCCTAGTAACCTCTTCAAAAAATTCAATAAGATTTGTCAAACATGACCTTCCACGCACAAATCCATGTTGACATTTCCTAATCAGACCCTGTCTATCCAGATAATTATGTATACCATCTCTAAGAATACTTTCTATTAATTTACCCACCACTGATGTCAAACTTACAGGCTGATAATTGCTAGGTTTATTCTTAGAACACTTTTTAAACAATGGAACAACATGAGCAATACGCCAATCCTCCAGCACCATCCCCATTTCTAACGACATTTGAAATATTTCTGTCAGAGCCCCTGCTATTTCTACACTAACTTCCCATAAGGTCCTAGGGAATATCCTGTCAGGACCCACAGACTTATCCACTTTAATATTCCTTAAAAGCGCCAATACTTCCTCTTCTGTAATCATCATAGTTTCCATAACTTCCCTACCTGTTTCCCTTACCTTACACAATTCAATATCCTTCTCCTTAGTGAATACCGAAGAAAATAAATTGTTCAAAATCTCTCCCATCTCTTTTGGTCCCACACATAGCTGTCCACTCTGATTCTCTAAGGGACCAATTTTATCCCTCACTATCCTTTTGCTATTAATATACCTGTAGAAACCCTTTGGATTTATTCTCATCTTACTTGCCAAAGCAACCTCATATCTTCTTTTAGCTTTTCTAATTCCTTTCTTAAGATTCTTTTTACATTCTTTATATTCCTCGAGCACTTCATTTAATCCATGCTGCCTATATTTATTGTAGATCTCTCTCTTTTTCCAAACCAGGTTTCCAATATCCCTTGAAAACCATACTCTTTCAAACTTTTAACCTTTCCTTTCGATCTAACAGTAACCTAAAGATTCTGTACCCTCAAAATTTCACCTTTAAATGACCTCTATTTCTCTATCACATCCTTCCCATAAAAGAAATTGTCCCAATCCACTCCTTCTAAATCCTATCGCATCTCCTTAAAGTTATCCTTTCTCCAATCAAAAATTTCAACCCTGGGTCCAGACCTATCCTTCTCCATAATTATATTGAAACTAATGGCATTTTGATCACTGGACCCGAAGTGCTCCCCAACACATACCTCCATCACCCGACCTATTTCATTCCCTAACAGGAGGTCCAACACTGCCCCTTCTCTAGTTGGTACCTCTATGTATTGCTGCAAAAAACTATCCTGCACACATTTTACAAACTCCAAACCATCCAGCCCTTTTACAGTATGGGCTTCCCAGTCTATGTGTGGAAAATTTAAATCTCCTACACTGACAACCTTGTGCTTACTACAAATATCTGCTATCTCCTTACAAATTTGCTCCTCCAATTCTCGCTCCCCATTTGGTGGTCTGTAATACACCCCTATAAGTGTTACTACACCTTTCCCATTCCCCAGTTCCACCCAAATAGCCTCCCTAGACGAGCCCTCTAATCTATCCTGCCAGAGCACTGCTGTAATATTTTCTCTGACAAGCAATGCAACACCTCCCCCTCTTGTCCCTCCAATTCTATCGCACCTGAAGCAATGAAATCCAGGAATATTTAGTTGCCAATCACACCCCTCCTGCAACCATGTTTCATTAATAGCTACAACATCATACTTCCAGGTATCAATCCATGCTCTAAGCTCATCCACCTTTCTTCCAACGCTCCTAACATTAAAATAAATGCATTTATGAAATTTTCCACCTCTTACTCTCTGTTTATCACTAACGGTACAAACAACTTTACTATCTCCTTTTTCTTCCTTCTCCCCTACATCTGTTCCTACACTCTGGTTCCCCTCCTCCCTTGTATCTAGTTTAAATCCACTGGAGCCTCTCTAGCAAACCTACCTGCAAGAATATTTGTCTCCCTCCAGTTCAGATGTAAACCATCCGGCCGGAACAGGTCCCACCTTCCCTGGAAAACTGCCCAATTATCTATAAATCTGAAGCCCTCCCTCCTGCACCATGTCTTCAGCCAAGTGTTGATCTGCGCTATCTTACTATTTCTAAACCCGCCTGCACGTGGCACTGATAGCAATTCTGAGACTGCTATCCTGGAGGTCCTGTCCTTTAACTTGGCGCCTAACTCCCTGAACTCACCTTTCAGGACCTCCTCACCCTTCCTACCCACGTCATTGGTCCACGACATCTGGCTGCTCACCCTCCCTCTTGAGAATACTGAGAACTCGATCCGAGATATCGCAGAACTTGGCACCAGGGAGGCAGCAGACCATCCGGGATTCTCGATCTCTTCCACAGAACCTCTCATCTGTCCCCCTAACTATTGAATCCCCTATCACTACTGCTCTCCTCTTTTCCCTCCTTTCCTTCTGAGCTGAGGATCCAATCTCAGTGCCAGAGATGCAACCACTGCAACTCATCCCTGGTAGGTCATCCCCATCAACAGTATCCAAAATGATACACATATTATTGGTGGGAACGGCCACAGGGGTGCTCTGCTCATTCTGTCTATTCCCCTTCCCTCTCCTGACAGTCACCCAGCTACCTGTCTCCTGACTCTTAGGGGTGACTATCTCTCTGTAACTCCTGTTTATTTCTGCCTCTGCCTCCCGAATGATCCGAAGGATGATTACTCTTGAATAAATCTCCCTAAAGAAAGTAGGAGCAGTACTGGATATGGAGGATGACTAAGCAATGATGTTTCAACAGCTTGAACTCAGCAGCTCTGGATATTACTGTGTGAATATTCTGGATAAAGACATTACTGAGAACCAAAGTGAGAATGAAGAACTAACTGTCACACAAAACATGACCATTGGTGAGAATTGCAATGTGTTGCTCAAACTTCACAAGCAGTTTGGACACGCTTCATTTGATAGACTTCAGAAGCTGCTCAGGAGCTCAGGAAAGAAAGATGTAAATTATTTTTCCATTTTAAAGTAGATCATTGACAGCTGTGAGACACACCAAAAGTTTGGAAAGTCCAAACCCAAACCCGCAGTTAGTCTGCCACTAGCACCTGAACGCAATGAAACAGTAGCCATAAACCTACACGAACTGGAGCAAGGAGTGTAGTATTTCCACATCATTGCTGAGTTCACATGTTTCAGTGCTGACAGCATTGTAAGTACATGGAGACCCTCACAGGTTGTAAAAAAAAACTTCATCCATTCATGATAAGTTCACTTACAGGAAAGTATTCAGTGATAATGATGGTGAATTTAATAATTTTTTTTATGCAGAGAGTGGTGAGTGTGTGGAATGGGCTGCTGGCAACTGTGGTGGAGGCAGATACGATAGGCTTTCTATGATAAATTCAGAGATAGAGCAGAGAACTTTAGCATTGAAACAAAGACAACAGTGGTGTACAGTCTTTACAGTAATGGACTTCCGGAGCAACACAATCAAACGCTTACTGAAATAATGCTGAAGGTAAAGCAAAGCAATGGCTGTGGTCGGGACAGCCTTGGACAGGGTATACCGTATACCAAGCACAATGTACACAGCTATAGTCCATCTCATTTGGGGTTTGGCCAGAATCCAAACCTTCCCTCTGAACTGGTTGACAGACCACTTGCTCTATCGGGCACTACAAGGAGTGACTGGGATGGGAAACATATTTCAGCACTACATGCATCAAGGAAGGCATTCATTGAGGCAGAGTGTTCAGAGAGAATTCAAAAAGCACTGAGGGCACAGGTCCGTCCTACAGATGACAAATATGTTAGAGGGAACAAAGTGTACTACAAAGGAGCAGATTGTACAGGTGGAAAGGTCCTGGAGCTGTCATTGGTCAAGATGGAGTTGTGGTATTCATGAGACATATGAGGTACACATGTGAGGGTGCATCATTCCAGACTACATAAAGCACAGCTGAAGACCATCAGAACTCCATGGTGATTGCTACAAAAAATGAAAAGCACTGACCTGGTACACAGTCACATAACACAGACAGGGATGAGGTGAAAGCAGCTAAAGGCCCCAAAGAGTTGCTCAACAGTGGCAGAGACAGTGCAGTGGGGACTCAACAGACTTGTCTGAACAGAAATCATCACAAGGGCAAAGACAACATGGACTATACCTCTTCCCACCCTGTGACTTGTAAAAGCATCATCTTTTTCTTGCAATTCCTCCATCTCCGCTGCATCTGCTCTCAGGATGAGGCTTTTCATTCCAGAATGAAGGAGATGTTCTCCTTAAAAAAAAGGAGCTTCTCTTCCACCACCATCAATGTCGCCCTTAACTACATCTCTTCCATTTCGTGTATATTTGTCCTCACCCCATCCTCCTGCCACCCCACCAGGGCTAGGGTGCCTCTTCTCCTCATCTACCACCCCCCCCCCCAGTCTCCACATCCAGCACATAATTCTCCATAACTTCCCCTATCTCCAGTGGGATCCCACTACCAACCACATTTTTCCCTCCCCCTAATTTTCCACAGGGATTGCTCCCTACATAACTCCCTTGTCCATTCGTCCCTCCCCTCCTGGCACTTACCCTTGCAAGCAGAACAAGTCCTACACTTGCCCCTACTCCTCCTCCCTCACTATCATTCAGGGCCCCAAACAGTCCTTCCAGGTGAGGCGACACTTCACCTGTGAGTCTGTTGGGGTCATATACTGTATCCGGTGCTCCTGGTGTGGCCTCCTGTATATCGGTGAGATCAGACACAGATTGGGAGATGGCTTTGCTGAGCACCTATGGTCCATCCACCAGAAAAAGTGGGATCTCCCAGTGGCCACCCATTTTAATTCCACTTCCCATTCCCATTCTGTCAGTCCACAGCCTCCTCTATTGCCACGATGAGGCCACACTCAGGTTGGAGGAGCAACACATTATATTCCATCTGGGTAGCCTCCAACCTGATGACATGAACATCAATTTCTCAAACCCCACCCTCCCTCACCATCCCCTATTCCCACTTCCATCTTTTATCTTATCTCCTTACCTACCTATCAGCTCCTTGTGGTGCTCTTCCCCTTTTTCTTTCTTCCATGGCTTTCTGTCCTCTCCTTATCATATTCCCTCCTTCTCCAGCCCTTGTATCTCTTTCACCATCAACTTCCCAGCTCTTCCCCCACCCCCACCCTGGTTTCACCTATCACCACCTGGTTCTTCCTTCTCTCCCCCCTACCGCCCCACAATTTCTTACTCTGACTTCTCATCTATTTTTTTCCGGACGTGATGAATGGTCTTGGCCCGAAACATCAACTGTACTCTTTTCCATAGATGCTGCCTAGCAAGTTCCTCTGGCATTTTGTATGTGTTACCTAGGTCAGATTAAGGCAGAGCAGACCTGACATCATGTTTGGAACAGATAGCTCACTGAGGCTTGTTGTATTCAGCAATGCCTCATTTGGAAATCTTCCTGATGGATGTATTCAAGGGGGACATTTTATTGTACTGATGGGAGAAGAGGATAGATTTTCACCTCTCTGTTGGCAATCAAAAAGAGATGTACACAGACAGGAGAAACTCTCGCAATGTCTGAAGGTATTGACGATGCTGTTTTTCTGGCCACTCTCTATTCTGAGCTTTTCCATGGTGACCTAAAGAAGGACAGTCTACAGATAACTTGTGCCACAGACAACTACTCTCTGGTTGATGCCATCAAATCCACCAAATGAGTTACAGAGAAGAGGCTTCGTCTGGAGATAAGCAGCATCAAGGAACTTGTCCAAGCACAGGAAATTCATCACATGCTGTGGTCAACTGCAAAGGAACAACTAGCTGACTGTCTCACAAGGAAGGGAGTGCCAGCTCTTGTGCTGCTGAAGGCCCTTAGTGAAGGCATTTGGTACCTTAATAACTGTATTAACAGCAAGAGTTAGACCATAAGATCATAAGATATAGGAGCAGAATTAGGCCATTTGGCTGCTGCACTCTTTCACCATGGCTCATCATTTCATCATTTTTCCTCTCAGCCCCAGTCTCCTGTCTTCTTCCTGCACCCCTTAGTGCCCTGACCAATCAAGAATTTATCAACTCCTGCCTTAAATATACATAAAGACTTGGCCTCCACAGCTGCCTGTGGTAATGAATTTCACAGATTCACTACTGTCTGGCTAAATGGCTAAAGAAATGCTTCCTCATCTCAGTTCTAAAAGAACACCCCTCTATTCTGAGGCTGAGCCCTCTGGTCTTAGACTCTCCCACCACAGGAAACATCCTCTCCACATCGACTCTATCAAGGCCTTTCACCATTTGATTGGTCACCATTTCAATTATGTCAATGCACATTCTTCTGAATTCTAGTGAATACAGGCCCAGAGCCATCAAACAAGAGAAAATCTGCAGATGCTGGAAATCCAAGCCACACACACAAATGCTTGAGGAACTCAACAGGTCAAGTAGCATCTATGGAAAAAAGTATAGTCGATGTTTCGGGCCAAAATACCAGCAGGACTGGAGAAAAATAGCTAATGAATACATTTAAAAGCTGGGGGGAGGGGAGAGAGAACTACCAGGTAACAGGAGAAACTGGGAGGGCTTTGATGATGTGGTTAGGAATAGTGCAGTTTTTTATATAGTTATTTTTGTGAACCTCCTTTGAACCCTCTCCAGTTTCAGCAGATCCTTTCTGAGAACTAATTCTCATACCCTAATGGACAGTTGAATTGTCTCTAAATTTTTTATTTTTTTTAATATACCCATAAAAAAGGATGGGAGATTGTTGCGCTCTGGTCATTTGGGCTAAGTAAGTATTTGGCAGGGTTACACACTTTCCCTGTTATGTGCATGCACTCCAGGGAGAACAGGGGGATTGTGGGGATAAAAGGTAGCAGCCGTCATGTATTGAACAGAGACATTGAAGGTAAAATTGCTTAAATGAAAGAAAAGCTTGTCTTTGCTGTTTGAACATTAACATCCAGCCCCTGGCTCAGACCTGCAGACTCAGAGACTTTGGGCCCCTGATCTCCAGAGAAGGTGACCCAGAGTCTTTGACCTCCAGAGTCATCAACTTCAGTTATCATCCTCTGGACTTGCCAAGCTCTTGACTTTGAACTGCCCTCCAGACCTTGCCAGCCCCTGTGTATTGACCCCGTAACTTGCTAATAACAGATTTGACCTTCGGGCCTTGACTTTTGGACACATGGCCTCCAATCTTTTTGACCCAGGCCCTTGTGACTCCTTTGGGCCTTTCCCCATATCCTTGCCCTTCAGGCTCTAGCTCTGGACTCAATGCACTCTAAATTTTGACTTTCAACTTTGCCCTCCAAACTTCACCAATGTTTGGGTAGTGACCCCAGGACTCACTCATCACGGGTTTGACATTCGGACCTTGACTTCTGGACTCACAAGGACCTCTAGCCCCCAATGGCCTGAAGCAGTGGGTGTCACTAACCCTTCTGACTCCCGACTGTACCCACAGCTCACCGCCCATACAGATCTCCGACCTGGGGACCTCAGCACCTGCTGACCTGATCTTCCAGATCGCTCATATTCGACTGCGGAACCTGGACTCAAACCCCTGCCCTCACTCTTCATATACCACCCCAGACATCTAATACCCCCTTCACCCCTGTCCACTAACTCCCCGCGCTCTCCCTTATGACTTATGAAGACCTAACAGATTGCACCTCACGCATTGGTCCCATTTGCTTACAATGACCTCCGTCTCAGTTCCATCACCCACATTCCCTGTCTCCCTCGCCGATCTGGGCTCTGCCTCTGCTCATACACAGCTGGAGCAAGAACATATTGCAGGGAGATGGGAGTAGATTGGATTGGCAGCGTTGTTGGCAGAGACATTGTAGGCTGAAGGGCCTGTACTCTTCTATGTTCTAATACAGCACAGTAACAGGCCCTTCAGCCCACATTGCCTGTGCTGACCATCTGCTCATGATCCATATCCCTTCTCTCTCAGCCTGTTATGTGTCTTTCTAAATGCCCCTTAAATGTCCACCTTAGCTGATTCCACTACTTCTCTGGCAGCATGTTCCAGTCCCCTATGACTCTGTGTAAAAAAAGCAAATTTTCCTTGTATGCAACACATACAAACTGCTGGAAGAACTCAGCAAATCAGACAGCATCTATGGAGGGAATAAAAAGGCAACATTTCAGGCCAAGATCTTTCATCAGGACTGGGTTCTTGGCCCAAAATTTCAACTCCAGCAGTTTGTGTGTGTTGCATTGGATTTCCAGCATCTGCAGAATCTCTTGTGCTTATGACTTGCCTCATAAATCTCCTTTAAACTTTCCCATTCTCACCTTAAACCTCTGCCCTCTTGTATTTGACATTTCCACCTAGAGAACGGGACACTGATTATGTGGAGCTATAAACCCAGCATGCTGGAGGAACTCAGCATATCAGGCAGCATCTATGGAGAGAATAAACAGGCAATGTTTCGGGCTGATTCCCTTCATCAGAACTGATTGTCTGCACCTCTTACAATGTTATAAAGCTTGCCCCTGCATTTAATTCCTTAATCGGTGCAGCAAAATTACCCTAAATTCCCCTGACCAATCAGAGATAGATCAGATGAGGGAGGAAATGGTGATTTCAGTGGGTTTCACATCCTCAGTAAGTGTTTCATTTCGAGACTGATCAACATTTATCACCCTCCTCTGAGAAGCTGGTGGTTAACCATCCCATTGATTGTGTAGGGAAGGTGCTCCACAGTGCTGTTAGTCGGCTTGGGGAGGGTGTCCCGGCTTTAAACGAATTGGAATGACGCTTCACTTGGAGAGGACAGCAGCAGTACGGCTGCCACGTGGTTCCAGTGAAACAGATTGGACCCTGTCATCTGGAGCTGGCTGTGTGGGCTTCCCCTGGGCACTCGGATCCCAGAGAGTTGCAGGTCAGGAGGCAAAGTCACTGTTGTAAATTGCCACTGGTGTAGACAGTGTGCATGATCGTGAGCGAGAGCAACATGGTAGTGAAGCAGTTAGCATTATGCAGTAATCGGAAGATCGGGATGCTGTCTGTAAGGAGTTAATATAGTTTTCCCATGACCACGTTGGTTCCCTCTAGATGCTCTGGTTTCATTCCTCATTCCCAACACCTGCGGATTAGGATCAGTAGTTGTGGGCATGCTATGCTAACATCAGAAGCGTGGCTACACTTACAGACTGTCCCCAGCACTTCCTAGAGTCATAGAAAAGTACAGCCGAGCAACAGGCCCTTTGGCCCATCTAGTCCATGCCAAACCATTTAAGCTGCATACACTCATTGATCTGCATCCAGACCACTGCCCTTCATACTCTGCCACCCATATACCTATCCAAACTTGTGTAAAACATTGAAATCGAGTTTGCACACACCATTGTGCTGGCAGCTCGTCTCACACTCTCATGACCCTCTGACTGAGGTTTCCCCTCACGGTCCCCCTAAATTTTTTAATCTTTCAATCTTAATGCCTGACCTCTGATTGTAGTACCACCCAACTTCAGTGGAAAAAGTCTGCTTGCATTTATGCCTCATCACCAGGTGCCATGCCCAGTTTGAGCTTTGACTGCCATAGCCCACACACTCCTGTTTCTGGTCAAGTGGATCAATTCATTGGTATTCATTTCCAGTTCTCTGGCTGCTGTCTCCAGATAATTGTGTATGACTCCATCAAATCTTCCCTCAATCTTCTATGTTCCAAGGAATTAAGTCCTAACCTATTCAATCTTTTCCTTGTATCTCAGGTCCTCCGGTCCTGGCAACATCCTTGTTAAATTTTCTCTGTATTCTTTCAATCTTATTTATATCTTTCCTGTAGGTAGGTGACCAGAACTGTTCACAATACTCCAAATTAGGCCTCACTAATGTCTTATACAACTTCAACATAACATCCCATCTTCTGTACTCAATAATTTGATTTATGAAGGCCAATGTGTCAAAATCTCTCTTCATGACCCTATCTACCTGTCTTACCACTTTCAATAAATTATGGATCTGTATTCCCAGATCCCCTTGTTCTACCACACATCTCAGTGCTCTCCCACTCAATGTAAGACCTACCCTGGTTGGTCCTACCAAACTGCAACACCTTGCACTTGTCTGCATTAAATTCCATCTGTCATATTTCAGCCTATTTTTCCAGCTGGTCCAGATGCTACTGCAGGTTCTAATAGTTTTTCTTGCTGTCGCCTGTATCTCCAATCTTGGTGTCATCCACAAATTTGCTAATCCACTTGACCACGTTATCATCCCAATCATTGATATAGATGACATACACTAATAGAGCATAGAACATAGAGTAGTACACCACATTACAGGCCCTTTGGCCCACAATGTTGTGCTGACCCTCAAACCCTGCCTCCCATATAAGCCCCCAACTTAAATTCCTCCATATACCTGTCCAGTAGTCTCTTAAACTTCACTAGTGTATCTGCCTCCACCACTGACTCAGGCAGTGCATTCCACACACCGACCACTCTCTGAGTAAAAAACCTTCCTCTAATATCCCCCTTGAACTTCCCACCCCTTACCTTAAAGTCATGTCCTCTTGTATTGAGCAGTGGTGCCCTGGGGAAGAGGCGCTGGCTATCCACTCTATCTATTCCTCTTATTATCTTGTACACCCCTATCATGTCTCCTCTCATCCTCCTTCTCTCCAAAGAGTAAAGCCCTAGCTCCCTTAATCTCTGATCATAATGCATGCTCTCTAAACCAGGCAGCATTCTGGTAAATCTCTTCTGTACCCTTTCCAATGCTTCCACATCCTTCCTATAGTGAGGCGACCAGAACTGGACACAGTACTTCAAGTCTGGCCTAACCAAAGTTTTACAGAGCTGCATCATTACATCGCGACTCTTAAACTCTATCCCTCAACTCATGAAAACTGACACCCCATAAGCTTTCTTAACTACCCTATCCACCTGTGAGGCAACTTTCAGGGATCTGTGGACATGTACTCCCAGATCCCTCTGCTCCTCCACACTACCAAGTATCCTGCCATTTACTTTGTACTCTGCTTTGGAGTTTGTCCTTCCAAAGTGTACCACCTCACACTTCTCCGGGTTGAACTCCATCTGCCACTTCTCAGCTCACTTCTGCATCCTATCAATGTCTCTTTGCAATCTTTGACAATCCTCTACACTATCTACAACACCACCAACCTTTGTGTCATCTGCAAACTTGCCAACCCACCCTTCTACCCCAACATCCAGGTCGTTAATAAAAATCACAAAAAGTAGAGGTCCCAGAACAGATCCTTGTGGGACACCACTAGTCACAATCCTCCAATCTGAATGTATTCCCTCTACCACAACCCTCTGCCTTCTGCAGGCAGGCCAATTCTGAATCCACCTGGCCAAACTTCCCTGGATCCCATGCCTTCTGACTTTCTGAATAAGCCTAATGAGCCCAGCACTGATCCCTGCGGATCTCCACTAGTCACAGGCCTACAGTCAGAGAGGCAACCATCTACTACCACTCCCTGGCTTTTCCAATGTCAAATCCAGTTTACTACCTCATCTTGTATGCCAAGTGACTGAACTTTCTTGACCAAGCTCCCATGGGGGATCTTGTCAAATGCCTTGCTAAAGTCCATGTAGACAACATTCAATGCCTTGCCTTCATCCACTTTCCTGGTAACTTCTTTAAAAAAGCTCTATAAGATTAATTAGACATGACCTACCATGCACAAAGTCATATTGACTATCCCTAATCAGTCCATGTCTATCCAAATACTTATATCTCCAGTCTCCTACAATACTTTCCAATAACATCCCACCTACTGGGTTCAGGCTCACTGGCCTATAATTTCCTAGTTCATTTTTAGAGTCTTTGCTATCCTCCAATTCTCCAGTACCTCACCTGATGCTAAGGATGATTTAAATATCTCTGCTATGCTTCCTGCAATTTCAGCATTTTCCTCCCACGGGTCTGAGGGAACAACTTGTCAGGCCCTAAAGATTGATCTACTCTATTTTGCCTTAATTTGCGAACACCTCCTCCTCTGTAATCTGCATAGTGTCCATAACCTCACTGTTGCTTTGCCTGACTTCTATAAACTCTGTGTCTGTCTCCTGAGTAAATACAGATGCAAAGATGGCCCTCATCTCGTTTGGCTCCACGCATAGATTACCACTCTGATCTTCCAGAGGATCAATTTTATCCCTTGCAATCCTATTGCTCTTAAAATATCTGTAAAATCCATTGGGATTCTCCTTCATTTTGTCTGCTAGGGCAACCTTATGCCTTCTTTCAGCCCTCCTGATTTCTTTCTTAAATGTTCTCTTGCATTTCATATACTCCATAAGTTCTACATGGTTTCCTACTTGCCTATACCTGCTATGCACCTCTTTTTCTTTCTTAATCAAGTCCTCACCATCTCTTGAAAACCAAGGTTCCCTACATCTGTTATCTTTACTCTTTATTCTGACAGGCACATACAAGCTCTGTACTCTCAAAATTTCACTTTTGAAGACATCCCACCTACATCTTTACCAGAAAGTAAGCTGTCACACTTGCCAGATCACTTTCTGATACCAACAAAATTGGCCTTTCTCCAATTTAGAAACTTAATCTGTGGACCAGACCTGTCTTTTTTCCATATTTATTTTATGATCACTGGGTGCAAAGTGTTCACCTACACAATCTTCTGTCACCTACCCGGTCTCATTCCCTAATAGAAGTGTTCACCTACACAATCTTCTGTCACCTACCCGGTCTCATTCCCTAATAGAAGTGTTCACCTACACAAACTTCTGTCACCTACCCGGTCTCATTCCCTAATAGAAGTGTTCACCTACACAATCTTCTGTCACCTACCCGGTCTCATTCCCTAATAGAAGTGTTCACCTACACAATCTTCTGTCACCTACCCGGTCTCATTCCCTAATAGAAGTGTTCACCTACACAAACTTCTGTCACCTACCCGGTCTCATTCCCTAATAGAAGTGTTCACCTACACAATCTTCTGTCACCTACCCGGTCTCATTCCCTAATAGAAGTGTTCACCTACACAAACTTCTGTCACCTACCCGGTCTCATTCCCTAATAGAAGTGTTCACCTACACAAACTTCTGTCACCTACCCGGTCTCATTCCCTAATAGAACTGTTCACCTACACAAACTTCTGTCACCTACCCGGTCTCATTCCCTAATAGAAGTGTTCACCTACACAATCTTCTGTCACCTACCCGGTCTCATTCCCTAATAGAAGTGTTCACCTACACAATCTTCTGTCACCTACCCGGTCTCATTCCCTAATAGAAGTGTTCACCTACACAAACTTCTGTCACCTACCCGGTCTCATTCCCTAATAGAAGTGTTCACCTACACAATCTTCTGTCACCTACCCGGTCTCATTCCCTAATAGAAGTGTTCACCTACACAATCTTCTGTCACCTACCCGGTCTCATTCCCTAATAGAAGTGTTCACCTACACAATCTTCTGTCACCTACCCGGTCTCATTCCCTAATAGAAGTGTTCACCTACACAAACTTCTGTCACCTACCCGGTCTCATTCCCTAATAGAAGTGTTCACCTACACAATCTTCTGTCACCTACCCGGTCTCATTCCCTAATAGAAGTGTTCACCTACACAATCTTCTGTCACCTACCCGGTCTCATTCCCTAATAGAAGTGTTCACCTACACAAACTTCTGTCACCTACCCGGTCTCATTCCCTAATAGAAGTGTTCACCTACACAAACTTCTGTCACCTACCCGGTCTCATTCCCTAATAGAAGTGTTCACCTACACAAACTTCTGTCACCTACCCGGTCTCATTCCCTAATAGAAGTGTTCACCTACACAAACTTCTGTCACCTACCCGGTCTCATTCCCTAATAGAAGTGTTCACCTACACAAACTTCTGTCACCTACCCGGTCTCATTCCCTAATAGAAGTGTTCACCTACACAAACTTCTGTCACCTACCCGGTCTCATTCCCTAATAGAAGTGTTCACCTACACAAACTTCTGTCACCTACCCGGTCTCATTCCCTAATAGAAGTGTTCACCTACACAAACTTCTGTCACCTACCCGGTCTCATTCCCTAATAGAAGTGTTCACCTACACAAACTTCTGTCACCTACCCGGTCTCATTCCCTAATAGAAGTGTTCACCTACACAAACTTCTGTCACCTACCCGGTCTCATTCCCTAATAGAAGTGTTCACCTACACAAACTTCTGTCACCTACCCGGTCTCATTCCCTAATAGAAGTGTTCACCTACACAAACTTCTGTCACCTACCCGGTCTCATTCCCTAATAGAAGTGTTCACCTACACAATCTTCTGTCACCTACCCGGTCTCATTCCCTAATAGAAGTGTTCACCTACACAATCTTCTGTCACCTACCCGGTCTCATTCCCTAATAGAAGTGTTCACCTACACAATCTTCTGTCACCTACCCGGTCTCATTCCCTAATAGAAGTGTTCACCTACACAAACTTCTGTCACCTACCCGGTCTCATTCCCTAATAGAAGTGTTCACCTACACAAACTTCTGTCACCTACCCGGTCTCATTCCCTAATAGAAGTGTTCACCTACACAATCTTCTGTCACCTACCCGGTCTCATTCCCTAATAGAAGTGTTCACCTACACAAACTTCTGTCACCTACCCGGTCTCATTCCCTAATAGAAGTGTTCACCTACACAAACTTCTGTCACCTACCCGGTCTCATTCCCTAATAGAAGTGTTCACCTACACAAACTTCTGTCACCTACCCGGTCTCATTCCCTAATAGAAGTGTTCACCTACACAAACTTCTGTCACCTACCCGGTCTCATTCCCTAATAGAAGTGTTCACCTACACAAACTTCTGTCACCTACCCGGTCTCATTCCCTAATACAAGTGTTCACCTACACAAACTTCTGTCACCTACCCGGTCTCATTCCCTAATAGAAGTGTTCACCTACACAAACTTCTGTCACCTACCCGGTCTCATTCCCTAATACAAGTGTTCACCTACACAAACTTCTGTCACCTACCCGGTCTCATTCCCTAATAGAAGTGTTCACCTACACAAACTTCTGTCACCTACCCGGTCTCATTCCCTAATAGAAGTGTTCACCTACACAAACTTCTGTCACCTACCCGGTCTCATTCCCTAATAGAAGTGTTCACCTACACAAACTTCTGTCACCTACCCGGTCTCATTCCCTAATAGAAGTGTTCACCTACACAATCTTATGTCACCTACCCGGTCTCATTCCCTAATAGAAGTGTTCACCTACACAAACTTCTGTCACCTACCCGGTCTCATTCCCTAATAGAAGTGTTCACCTACACAAACTTCTGTCACCTACCCGGTCTCATTCCCTAATAGAAGTGTTCACCTACACAAACTTCTGTCACCTACCCGGTCTCATTCCCTAATAGAAGTGTTCACCTACACAATCTTATGTCACCTACCCGGTCTCATTCCCTAATAGAAGTGTTCACCTACACAATCTTCTGTCACCTACCCGGTCTCATTCCCTAATAGAAGTGTTCACCTACACAAACTTCTGTCACCTACCCGGTCTCATTCCCTAATAGAAGTGTTCACCTACACAAACTTCTGTCACCTACCCGGTCTCATTCCCTAATAGAAGTGTTCACCTACACAAACTTCTGTCACCTACCCGGTCTCATTCCCTAATAGAAGTGTTCACCTACACAATCTTCTGTCACCTACCCGGTCTCATTCCCTAATAGAAGTGTTCACCTACACAAACTTCTGTCACCTACCCGGTCTCACTCCCTAATAGAAGTGTTCACCTACACAAACTTCTGTCACCTACCCGGTCTCATTCCCTAATAGAAGTGTTCACCTACACAATCTTCTGTCACCTACCCGGTCTCATTCCCTAATAGAAGTGTTCACCTACACAAACTTCTGTCACCTACCCGGTCTCACTCCCTAATAGAAGTGTTCACCTACACAAACTTCTGTCACCTACCCGGTCTCATTCCCTAATAGAAGTGTTCACCTACACAAACTTCTGTCACCTACCCGGTCTCATTCCCTAATACAAGTGTTCACCTACACAAACTTCTGTCACCTACCCGGTCTCATTCCCTAATACAAGTGTTCACCTACACAAACTTCTGTCACCTACCCGGTCTCATTCCCTAATAGAAGTGTTCACCTACACAATCTTCTGTCACCTACCCGGTCTCATTCCCTAATAGAAGTGTTCACCTACACAAACTTCTGTCACCTACCCGGTCTCATTCCCTAATAGAAGTGTTCACCTACACAAACTTCTGTCACCTACCCGGTCTCATTCCCTAATAGAAGTGTTCACCTACACAATCTTCTGTCACCTACCCGGTCTCATTCCCTAATAGAAGTGTTCACCTACACAATCTTCTGTCACCTACCCGGTCTCATTCCCTAATAGAAGTGTTCACCTACACAAACTTCTGTCACCTACCCGGTCTCATTCCCTAATAGAAGTGTTCACCTACACAAACTTCTGTCACCTACCCGGTCTCATTCCCTAATAGAAGTGTTCACCTACACAAACTTCTGTCACCTACCCGGTCTCATTCCCTAATAGAAGTGTTCACCTACACAAACTTCTGTCACCTACCCGGTCTCATTCCCTAATAGAAGTGTTCACCTACACAAACTTCTGTCACCTACCCGGTCTCATTCCCTAATAGAAGTGTTCACCTACACAAACTTCTGTCACCTACCCGGTCTCATTCCCTAATAGAAGTGTTCACCTACACAAACTTCTGTCACCTACCCGGTCTCATTCCCTAATAGAAGTGTTCACCTACACAAACTTCTGTCACCTACCCGGTCTCATTCCCTAATAGAAGTGTTCACCTACACAAACTTCTGTCACCTACCCGGTCTCATTCCCTAATAGAAGTGTTCACCTACACAAACTTCTGTCACCTACCCGGTCTCATTCCCTAATAGAAGTGTTCACCTACACAAACTTCTGTCACCTACCCGGTCTCATTCCCTAATAGAAGTGTTCACCTACACAAACTTCTGTCACCTACCCGGTCTCATTCCCTAATAGAAGTGTTCACCTACACAAACTTCTGTCACCTACCCGGTCTCATTCCCTAATAGAAGTGTTCACCTACACAAACTTCTGTCACCTACCCGGTCTCATTCCCTAATAGAAGTGTTC
This sequence comes from Mobula hypostoma, assembly GCF_963921235.1. Taxonomy (NCBI): domain Eukaryota; kingdom Metazoa; phylum Chordata; class Chondrichthyes; order Myliobatiformes; family Myliobatidae; genus Mobula; species Mobula hypostoma. The sequence goes on from NC_086104.1 coordinate 115,221,050, forward strand.
ACCTACACAAACTTCTGTCACCTACCCGGTCTCATTCCCTAATAGAAGTGTTCACCTACACAAACTTCTGTCACCTACCCGGTCTCATTCCCTAATAGAAGTGTTCACCTACACAAACTTCTGTCACCTACCCGGTCTCATTCCCTAATAGAAGTGTTCACCTACACAAACTTCTGTCACCTACCCGGTCTCATTCCCTAATAGAAGTGTTCACCTACACAACTTCTGTCACCTACCCGGTCTCATTCCCTAATAGAAGTGTTCACCTACACAAACTTCTGTCACCTACCCGGTCTCATTCCCTAATACAAGTGTTCACCTACACAAACTTCTGTCACCTACCCGGTCTCATTCCCTAATAGAAGTGTTCACCTACACAAACTTCTGTCACCTACCCGGTCTCATTCCCTAATAGAAGTGTTCACCTACACAAACTTCTGTCACCTACCCGGTCTCATTCCCTAATAGAAGTGTTCACCTACACAAACTTCTGTCACCTACCCGGTCTCATTCCCTAATAGAAGTGTTCACCTACACAAACTTCTGTCACCTACCCGGTCTCATTCCCTAATAGAAGTGTTCACCTACACAAACTTCTGTCACCTACCCGGTCTCATTCCCTAATAGAAGTGTTCACCTACACAATCTTCTGTCACCTACCCGGTCTCATTCCCTAATAGAAGTGTTCACCTACACAAACTTCTGTCACCTACCCGGTCTCATTCCCTAATAGAAGTGTTCACCTACACAAACTTCTGTCACCTACCCGGTCTCATTCCCTAATAGAAGTGTTCACCTACACAAACTTCTGTCACCTACCCGGTCTCATTCCCTAATAGAAGTGTTCACCTACACAACTTCTGTCACCTACCCGGTCTCATTCCCTAATAGAAGTGTTCACCTACACAACTTCTGTCACCTACCCGGTCTCATTCCCTAATAGAAGTGTTCACCTACACAAACTTCTGTCACCTACCCGGTCTCATTCCCTAATAGAAGTGTTCACCTACACAAACTTCTGTCACCTACCCGGTCTCATTCCCTAATAGAAGTGTTCACCTACACAAACTTCTGTCACCTACCCGGTCTCATTCCCTAATAGAAGTGTTCACCTACACAAACTTCTGTCACCTACCCGGTCTCATTCCCTAATAGAAGTGTTCACCTACACAACTTCTGTCACCTACCCGGTCTCATTCCCTAATAGAAGTGTTCACCTACACAAACTTCTGTCACCTACCCGGTCTCATTCCCTAATAGAAGTGTTCACCTACACAAACTTCTGTCACCTACCCGGTCTCATTCCCTAATAGAAGTGTTCACCTACACAAACTTCTGTCACCTACCCGGTCTCATTCCCTAATAGAAGTGTTCACCTACACAAACTTCTGTCACCTACCCGGTCTCATTCCCTAATAGAAGTGTTCACCTACACAAACTTCTGTCACCTACCCGGTCTCATTCCCTAATAGAAGTGTTCACCTACACAAACTTCTGTCACCTACCCGGTCTCATTCCCTAATAGAAGTGTTCACCTACACAAACTTCTGTCACCTACCCGGTCTCATTCCCTAATAGAAGTGTTCACCTACACAAACTTCTGTCACCTACCCGGTCTCATTCCCTAATAGAAGTGTTCACCTACACAAACTTCTGTCACCTACCCGGTCTCATTCCCTAATAGAAGTGTTCACCTACACAAACTTCTGTCACCTACCCGGTCTCATTCCCTAATAGAAGTGTTCACCTACACAAACTTCTGTCACCTACCCGGTCTCATTCCCTAATAGAAGTGTTCACCTACACAAACTTCTGTCACCTACCCGGTCTCATTCCCTAATAGAAGTGTTCACCTACACAAACTTCTGTCACCTACCCGGTCTCATTCCCTAATAGAAGTGTTCACCTACACAAACTTCTGTCACCTACCCGGTCTCATTCCCTAATAGAAGTGTTCACCTACACAAACTTCTGTCACCTACCCGGTCTCATTCCCTAATAGAAGTGTTCACCTACACAAACTTCTGTCACCTACCCGGTCTCATTCCCTAAGAAGTAGAAGTGTTCACCTACACAAACTTCTGTCACCTACCCGGTCTCATTCCCTAATAGAAGTGTTCACCTACACAAACTTCTGTCACCTACCCGGTCTCATTCCCTAATAGAAGTGTTCACCTACACAAACTTCTGTCACCTACCCGGTCTCATTCCCTAATAGAAGTGTTCACCTACACAAACTTCTGTCACCTACCCGGTCTCATTCCCTAATAGAAGTGTTCACCTACACAAACTTCTGTCACCTACCCGGTCTCATTCCCTATTAGAAGTGTTCACCTACACAAACTTCTGTCACCTACCCGGTCTCATTCCCTAATAGAAAATAAAGTATCACACACTGTCTCGTTAGGGCATCATTGGCACGAATTTGACAAAATCTATCCTATCCAGTCATTTTCCCAGTCAATATGTGGAATGTTAAAATCACCTTCTATAACAACCATATGTTTTTTTGCAACAATCTGCTATCTCTGCACAAATTTGTTCCTCTAAATGCCACAGACAGTTGGATGGTCTGTAATATAGCCCCATTAATGTGGTCATACCTTTCTTATTCCTCAGTTCCATCCATAAAGCCTCACTAGATGAGTTCTCTAGTCTGTCCTGACTGAGCACTACTTTGACATTTTCCCTGACTGGTAACACCACCCCTCCCCCTTTAAACTCTCCAGCCCTGTCATGTCCAAGTCAACAGAACCCCAGAATATTGAGCTGCCAGTCCTACCCCTCCTGCAGCCAAGTTTCACTAATGGCTACAATATCATAATGCCAGGTGTTGATCCACACCCGAAGCTCGTCTGCCTTTCCTGCGATACTTCTCGCATTGAAATATGCAGCTCAGAACATTAGTTCCACCATGCCCAACTTTTGATTCCTGACCTTGTCTGAGGTCTTAACAACATCTCTCCACAACCTCTCCACTAATTGTTCTGGCACTCTGGTTCCCGTTCTCCTGCAAAGTTTAAACACCTCCCCCCCCCCCCACCCCCATGCACCACCCCACCGCCAGCAGAACTAGCAAGCCTTCCCGCTAGGATATCAGCCGCCGCCCCCACTCCGTTTAGGTGCAAACCGCCCCTTCTATACAGGTTCCACCTTCCCTGGAAGAGCGGCCGACGATCCAAACTATCTGACGCCCTCCCTCCTACACCAACTCCCTCGCCACTTGTTAAACTGTACAATCTTTGCATTTCTGGCTTCATTAACCCTACCCTTTAACTTATCCCCCAACTCCCTGAACTTACTTTGCAAAACTTCGTCACTCTTCCTACCTATGTCATGTTTCACCCTCCCACCTAAGAATGTTGATGACTCGATCCGGGATTTGCTGGACCCTGGCACCTGGGAGGCACCATGCCATCCGGGAATCTCGTTCTTGTCCACAGAACCTCCTTTCCGTTCCGTTCCCCTAACTAACGAATTCGCCTCTGCTCCCCTCCCCCTTCCCTTCGGAGTCACCGAGCGAGACCCCGTACCAGAGGCCTGGCCGCTGTGACTTCCTCTGCTGGGTCACCACCCTCCCCAACACTGTACCTGTTGTTATCCTCGGGCTGTGAAGGTCGTTAATGCAAACGACACATTTCTCTGCACGTTTCCATATTTCATAAGATTATAAAATACATCCTTTCTCAGCTATGGGCTTCTCACCTCCCGATAATTCCAGTCTGCACTCTTGTTGGCTCCGAATTCAAATACCCAGATCCGAGCTCTGAAATTCACGTGTCTGAACCTCCTCCCTCACCCACTCCTATACCCCACCCATGCCCTTCTCTCTGGCCGAGCTCGATCTCGGGATCCTGGCATCGCCTGGCCTGTCTGGGGGTGGTAATGTCCCAGGAACGTCGCCCCACACTGACACTGGATCTGCCCCTGTCCCATCAGCAGAAGAAACCCTCATCAATTCTGATTCAATCCTCCGTTTCCTTCTCCGCAAACCTGGAGGCCTGTCAGCCCGACTGGCTCGCAGACTCACGACCTCAGCCACTTTCTCCAGTTTACATTTCTCAAACTCATGTCCAGTCTTTTCCTCTGTCCAAATTATCCCTAATCTTAAACCCCTTGACCGACCCGCGGCGCACCCTGCTCCCTGCTCCCCGCTCCTCCCGCGGTGCTCCCTCCTCCCCACCACTTGTTGAAGGAATGTTGCTCTGTAGCCAGGTTTAAATAAGTAGTAATGTCCTTTTGGTTGGGTGACTGACTGGAAGCCCTCGATGTCGCCACATCCGCACAGCAAGGCGCAGGAGTGGGGAACGCACGTGTATCCAGGGCACCGCTTACCTGGGACATGTCCGCCGTGTGTCTCTTCGTACCGACCCACACCCAGTGCACAGATCACCGGGCTTCTTATCCCTGTACAGTGTCCTGGGCCATGGAGAGTGAATCAGGAAAGGGAAATGGAATAAGGAAGCGTCACTTTGTCCTTTTGCCATCAACCGGTTAACCCTTTCAATCCTATGCCGTTTGCCCAGCCGAGGGTGTGTCTCCCCCTCCATATATGGTTGAGGGGCAGAATCTGAGGCTGGTTGTTGGAAATGTGGGAGCGCTGCCAATTAAATGAGCATACAAGGAAACCACAAGTCTTTGCCTCGTAACTGTACTTCATTCACTGAGACCCACTCAAATAATTCGGGCATTAACTACGTGGTTCAAACAGGGCTCATTAACTCGTTTAGTTACACAAATCTTTCCTCCAAATCCGGCCACTTGTTACCCACAGAGATGAACGTGACCAGGACTCGAGGTGCTGATTTCTTCTACTCAAAGGCTTGGTCTGTTCTGCAGCCGTATCGCTGTCAGTCATCACGCGAGGCCCCTTTTAAACATTTCTTGCTTCCCTTCCACACGCTGCTTTGATTTTGCGGCCAGTCAGCTGTAAATCCATTTCCTTCTGTATGTGTTTTTGTTTCTCTTCGTCCTTTGAAATTCCCTTCGGCTTCTCTCTATCATGTTTATCACGGTTTAAGCTTTTTAAAGTTATCAGCACACGGTACACGGTATCCGGAAATGTTTGTGCACGTCAGAATATTTTTATCTATTTTCCTCAGGGAAGTTCTCAGGGCTGGCGAGCTATTCCAGCTCAGACGTAGCCCAGCAACTCTTTCACACTAACACAAACCAGATGTAAAAATGTCAGCATGCCCCCACTGCACACCGCCTCACCCTGTCCTCAACAGGTCTCCATCTTTCTTTTTCATCTACTTAACTCTTCAATCTCCCTCTCTGTCTCTACCTCTCACCTTCTCTCTGTGCCTGTATCTCTGTCACTCTATGTGTGTGTTTGTCTGTGCCCCCCATATATCTCTCTGTTTGTCAGTCAGTCTCTATGTCTCTCTCTCGCTCTCTCCTTGTCTTTGTCTTGTTGTCTCTCTCTATCCCCGTGTGTGTCTCTCTCTTTTAAGGTTTAGGGTGAGGGGGGAAAGTTTAAAGGGAACACTGGGGGGGGGGCTTCTTCACACAGAGAGTGGTGGGAGTATGGAATGAGCTGCCAGACGAGGTGGTAAATGCGGGTTCTTTTTTAACATTTAAGAATAAATTGGACAGATACATGGATGGGAGGTGTATGGAGGGATATGGTCCGTGTGCAGGTCAGTGGGACTAGGCAGAAAATGGGTCGGCACAGCCAAGAAG